>NC_069507.1:58456951-58494451 GCF_027579735.1 Bombina bombina | reverse complement strand
TACTCCTTCTAAACGTTTTAAGCATTTATATCCTGTGCCGTCTGACAGATTGGAATTTTGGGACAAAATCCCTAAAGTTGATGGGGCTATTTCTACCCTTGCTAAACGTACTACTATTCCTACGTCAGATGGTACTTCGTTTAAGGATCCTCTAGATAGGAAAATTGAGTCCTTCCTAAGAAAAGCTTATCTGTGTTCAGGTAATCTTCTTAGACCTGCTATATCTTTGGCGGATGTTGCTGCAGCTTCAACTTTTTGGCTGGAAACTTTAGCGCAACAAGTATCACATCGTGATTCTCATGATATTATTATTCTTCTACAACATGCTAATAATTTTATCTGTGATGCCATTTTTGATATTATCAGAGTTGATGTCAGGTTTATGTCTCTAGCTATTTTAGCTAGAAGAGCTTTATGGCTTAAAACTTGGAATGCTGATATGGCTTCTAAATCAACTTTACTTTCTATTTCTTTCCAGGGTAACAAATTATTTGGTTCTCAGTTGGATTCCATCATTTCAACTGTTACTGGTGGGAAAGGAACTTTTTTACCACAGGATAAAAAATCTAAAGGTAAAAGTAGGGCTAATAATCGTTTTCGTTCCTTTCGTTTCAACAAAGAACAAAAGCCTGATCCTTCATCTTCAGGAGCAGTTTCAGTTTGGAAACCATCTCCAGTCTGGAATAAATCCAAGCCAGCTAGAAAGGCAAAGCCTGCTTCTAAGTCCACATGAAGGTGCGGCCCTCATTCCAGCTCAGCTGGTAGGGGGCAGGTTACGTTTTTTCAAAGAAATTTGGATCAATTCTGTTCACAATCTTTGGATTCAGAACATTGTTTCGGAAGGGTACAGGATTGGTTTCAAGATGAGACCTCCTGCAAAGAGATTTTTTCTTTCCCGTGTCCCAGTAAATCCAGTAAAAGCTCAAGCGTTTCTGAAATGTGTTTCAGATCTAGAGTTGACTGGAGTAATTATGCCAGTTCCAGTTCCGGAACAGGGGATGGGGTTTTATTCAAATCTCTTCATTGTACCAAAGAAGGAGAACTCCTTCAGACCAGTTCTGGATCTAAAAATATTGAATCGTTATGTACGAATACCAACGTTCAAAATGGTAACTGTAAGGACTATCTTGCCTTTTGTTCAGCAAGGGAATTATATGTCCACAATAGATTTACAGGATGCATATCTGCATATTCCGATTCATCCAGATCATTATCAGTTCCTGAGATTCTCTTTTCTGGACAAGCATTACCAGTTTGTGGCTCTGCCATTTGGCCTAGCTACAACTCCAAGAATTTTTACAAAGGTTCTCGGTGCCCTTCTGTCTGTAATCAGAGAACAGGGTATTGTGGTATTTCCATATTTGGACGATATCTTGGTACTTGCTCAGTCTTTACATTTAGCAGAATCTCATACGAATCGACTTGTGTTGTTTCTTCAAGATCATGGTTGGAGGATCAATTTACAAAAAAGTTCTTTGATTCCTCAGATAAGGGTAACCTTTCTGGGTTTCCAGATGGATTCAGTGTCCATGACTCTGTCTTTAACAGACAAGAGACGTCTAAAATTGATTGCAGCTTGTCGAAACCTTCAGTCACAATCATTCCCTTCGGTAGCCTTATGCATGGAAATTCTAGGTCTTATGACTGCTGCATCGGACGCGATCCCCTTTGCTTGTTTTCACATGCGACCTCTTCAGCTCTGTATGCTGAAGCAATGGTGCAAGGATTACACGAAGATATCTCAAACAATATCTTTAAAACCGATTGTTCGTCACTCTCTAACATGGTGGACAGATCACCATCGTTTAATTCAGGGGGCTTCTTTTGTGCTTCCGACCTGGACTGTAATTTCAACAGATGCAAGTCTCACGGGTTGGGGAGCTGTGTGGGGATCTCTGACAGCACAAGGAGTTTGGGAATCTCAGGAGGTGAGATTACCGATCAATATTTTGGAACTCCGTGCAATTTTCAGAGCTCTTCAGTTTTGGCCTCTTCTGAAGAGAGAATCGTTCATTTGTTTTCAGACAGACAATGTCACAACTGTGGCATACATCAATCATCAAGGAGGGACTCACAGTCCTCTGGCTATGAAAGAAGTATCTCGAATTTTGGTTTGGGCGGAATCCAGCTCCTGTCTAATCTCTGCGGTTCATATCCCAGGTATAGACAATTGGGAAGCGGATTATCTCAGTCGCCAAACGTTGCATCCGGGCGAATGGTCTCTTCACCCAGAGGTATTTCTTCAGATTGTTCAAATGTGGGAACTTCCAGAAATAGATCTGATGGCGTCCCATCTAAACAAGAAACTTCCCAGGTATCTGTCCAGATCCCGGGATCCTCAGGCGGAGGCAGTGGATGCATTATCACTTCCTTGGAAGTATCATCCTGCCTATATCTTTCCGCCTCTAGTTCTTCTTCCAAGAGTAATCTCCAAGATTCTGAAGGAATGCTCGTTTGTTCTGCTGGTAGCTCCGGCATGGCCTCACAGGTTTTGGTATGCGGATCTTGTCCGGATGGCCTCTTGCCAACCGTGGACTCTTCCGTTAAGACCAGACCTTCTGTCACAAGGTCCCTTTTTCCATCAGGATCTGAAATCCTTAAATTTAAAGGTATGGAGATTGAACGCTTGATTCTTGGTCAAAGAGGTTTCTCTGACTCTGTCATTAATACTATGTTACAGGCTCGTAAATCTGTATCTCGAGAGATATATTATAGAGTCTGGAAGACTTATATTTCTTGGTGTCTTTCTCATCATTTTTCTTGGCATTCTTTTAGAATACCAAGAATTTTACAGTTTCTTCAGGATGGTTTAGATAAGGGTTTGTCCGCAAGTTCTTTGAAAGGACAAATCTCTGCTCTTTCAGTTCTTTTTCATAGAAAGATTGCTATTCTTCCTGATATTCATTGTTTTGTACAAGCTTTGGTACGTATAAAACCTGTTATTTAGTCAATTTCTCCTCCTTGGAGTTTGAATTTGGTTCTGGGAGCTCTTCAAGCTTCTCCGTTTGAACCTATGCATTTATTGGACATTAAATTACTTTCTTGGAAAGTTTTGTTCCTTTTGGCCATCTCTTCTGCCAGAAGAGTTTCTGAATTATCTGCTCTTTCTTGTGAGTCTCCTTTTCTGATTTTTCATCAGGATAAGGCGGTGTTGCGAACTTCTTTTGAATTTTTACCTAAAGTTGTGAATTCCAACAACATTAGTAGGGAAATTGTGGTTCCTTCATTATGTCCTAATCCTAAGAATTCTAAGGAGAAATCGTTGCATTCTTTGGATGTTGTTAGAGCTTTGAAATATTATGTTGAAGCTACGAAATCTTTCCGTAAGACTTCTAGTCTATTTGTTATCTTTTCCGGTTCTAGAAAAGGCCAGAAAGCTTCTGCCATTTCTTTGGCATCTTGGTTGAAATCTTTAATTCATCTTGCCTATGTTGAGTCGGGTAAAACTCCGCCTCAGACAATTACGGCTCATTCTACTAGGTCAGTTTCTACTTCCTGGGCGTTTAGGAATGAAGCTTCGGTTGACCAGATCTGCAAAGCAGCAACTTGGTCCTCTTTGCATACTTTTACTAAATTCTACCATTTTGATGTATTTTCTTCTTCTGAAGCAGTTTTTGGTAGAAAAGTACTTCAGGCAGCGGTTTCAGTTTGAATCTTCTGCTTATGTTTTTCGTTAAACTTTATTTTGGGTGTGGATTATTTTCAGCAGGAATTGGCTGTCTTTATTTTATCCCTCCCTCTCTAGTGACTCTTGTGTGGAAAGATCCACATCTTGGGTAGTCATTATCCCATACGTCACTAGCTCATGGACTCTTGCTAATTACATGAAAGAAAACATAATTTATGTAAGAACTTACCTGATAAATTCATTTCTTTCATATTAGCAAGAGTCCATGAGGCCCGCCCTTTTTTGTGGTGGTTTTGATTTTTTTGTATAAAGCACAATTAATCCAATTCCTTATTTTATATGCTTTCGCACTTTTTTGTCACCCCACTTCTTGGCTATTCGTTAAACTGAATTGTGGGTGTGGTGAGGGGTGTATTTATAGGCATTCTGAGGTTTGGGAAACTTTGCCCCTCCTGGTAGGAATGTATATCCCATACGTCACTAGCTCATGGACTCTTGCTAATATGAAAGAAATGAATTTATCAGGTAAGTTCTTACATAAATTATGTTTTTGCCACCATTTGGTAATGTAGTGACACAAAGAGAGGAATGTTGTCTATGAACCATTAATCTTGTCAGTATTACCATTCAGTACATGCCTGTGTGATAAAATCTGCCCTCCTTCTGGCAAAATCACCAATGCCATCACACCTTCCAATGCTTTACAACACCCTCAATGGCACTTTACCATGAATTACTCCAATATTGGTTCTTGGTTTGTGTTATTTTAATTTAATCACATTTTTAAGCTTCAACCATTTGTGTTGACAAGTTTTCAATGTGGCTGCCATTGATTCTGTAGTGATTTTATTATCAGTCTTATAGCCCATGGCCAAACATAATCATTAAGTATTGGTACAGTCTCACAGTTTGTAGCTCATGCTTACCACAAGGCAAGGTTCATAAAGTGTTAAGTGGTATCATAGCCTCACCAATATAAACTACTGTCAAGTCGGACTATTCCTAGAATATCTAGATATTGTATATATGCAGTATATGCATGTTTATACAATGTGAAAATGTTTCTCCTTGAACCTAAGTTTATCTTGGAGGAAATGTCTATGATCACACCATCTCTATATTATGTTTATGCATGGAACAAGTGTCGGTCATCCAGACTCTTTAAAATTCATGGGAAACTTGTGACTACCATACTTAGAGGTATGTTCTGAACCTTCCTGTTCCTCCACCATCTAAAAACCCACCAAACAAGACATTTGTTGAAACACCTGACCCAAAGATCCTGTAGAGGATGAAGGACCAACAAATATTTGACCCATACAGTGAGCCACCAATAAATGCAGGTTTTTCATGAATATAGACGTTTCCAGTAGATTGCATTTTACTAACAAATAAGTGCAAAACACACACACATTACAGTTACATAATACAAATAGATTCTCAGTTCCTATACAGATAGCAAGAAAGATTGGGTGCAATTATTAAATACACTTAAATGTACTCACTTGTAATTTTCAGCTAAATGATTTTTAATTTGCAATTTGTTTATATAGAAGTGTGTTCTACATGCTTTTCATTAGTAGTATTTCTAAAGCGTATTCAATTGTCATGCAAGGGAACATTTCTATTTTAAGGGACACAAAACCGTTGATTAAAAAAATATTTGTGAAAAGAGGACATACTTGCCTTGCAGGTCCTGTAAACAAATGAAAGTAAAGTTAATATATCATTGTCTAAAATCAAATCCCTTTCACCTTTACTTACCATACTCATCCTCCTTTCTCCTCGGCTGCCATTGTTTCTTGTCTTCCACAAGCAGAGCACTGCAGCCAATGAGAAGCTGTGATACTCTGTGACTGAGAGCGAAGGTGCACACGCATGCTGCCTTGCTCAACCTCTGCTCAGATCCTACGAGATACCTGTTGTTGTATACCCAACTATGCAAAATATTTTAGTACTTAGCTTTCTCTTGTTAAGTGTATCCAGTCCACGGATCATCCATTACTTGTGGGATATATTCCCTTCCCAACAGGAAGTTGCAAGAGGATCACCCACAGCAGAGCTGCTATATAGCTCCTCCCCTCACATGTCATATCCAGTCATTCTCTTGCAACCCTCAACATAGATGGAGGTCGTGAGAGGACTGTGGTGTTTTATACTTAGTTTATTTCTTCAATCAAAAGTTTGTTATTTTTAAATGGCACCGGAGTGTGCTGTTTTTTCTCAGGCAGTATTTGGAAGAAGAATCTGCCTGCGTTTTCTATGATCTTAGCAGAAGTAACTAAGATCCACTTGCTGTTCTCACACGTTCTGAGGAGTGAGGTAACTTCAGACAGGGAATGGCGTGCAGGTTTTCCTGCAACTAAGGTATGTGCAGTAAAATATTTTTCTAAGGAATGGAATTGAATAAGAAAATGCTGCTGATACCGAAGTAATGTAAGTAAAGCCTTAAATGCAGTGAAAGCGACTGGTATCAAGCTTATTAATAGAGATATATACTCTTTAAAAAATGTGTTTTAAAACGTTTGCTGGCATGTTTAATCGTTTTTTAACGTACATTTGGTGATAAAACTTATTGGGGCATAATTTTTCCACATGGCTGGCTTACTTTCTGCATAGAAACAGTTAACTGAGGCTTCCCACTGTTGTAATATGAGTGGGAGGGGCCTATTTTAGCGCTTTTTTGCGCAGTAAAAAATTCAGACTCAGACTTCCTGCTTCTTCCTGCATGATCCAGGACTTCTCTAGAGGGCTCAAAAGGCTTCAAAAGTCATATTGAGGGAGGTAATCAGTCACAGCAGAGCTGTGACAGTGTGTTTGACTGTTTTAAAAAACGTTTTTATCTATTGTTTATCCGGTTTGGGTATTAAGGGGTTAATCATCCATTTGCAAGTGGGTGCAATGCTCTGCTAACTTAATACATTTACTGTGAAAATTTGGTTGGTATAACTGCTTTGGTTCATTGTTATTTCAACTTGAGGCAGGTTTTGTGCTTCTTAAAGGCGCAGTAGCGTTTTTTATATTGCTTGTAAACTTATTGTGAAGTGTTTTTCAAGCTTGCCAGTCTTATTGCTAGTCTGTTTAAACATGTCTGACATAGATGAATCTACTTGTTCATTATGTTTGAAAGCCAGTGTGGAGCCCCATAGAAATATGTGTACTAAATGTATTGATTTCACTTTAAATAATAAAGGTCAGTCTTTATCTATAAAAGAATTATCACCAGACGACGAGGGGGAAGTTATGCCGACTAACTCTCCTCACGTGTCAGTACCTTCGCCTCCCGCTCAGGGGGCGCATGCTATTATGGCGCCAAGTACATCAGAGACGCCCATAGCAATTACTTTACAGGACATGGCTACAATCATGAATAATACCCTGTCAGAAGTATTATCTAGATTGCCAGAATTGAGAGGCAAGCGCGTTAGCTCTGGGATTAGGAGAGATGCAGAGCGCGCTGGTGCTGTAAGAGCTATGTCTGATACTGCGTCACAGTTTGCAGAACATGAGGACGGAGAGCTTCATTCTGTGGGTGACGGATCTGATCCGGGGAAACCTGATTCAGAGATCTCTAATTTTAAATTTAAGCTTGAGAACCTCTGTGTATTGCTTGGGGAGGTTTTAGCTGCTCTGAACGACTGTAACACAGTTGCAATTCCAGAGAAATTGTGTAGGCTGGATAGATACTATGCAGTACCGGTGTGTACTGATGTTTTCCCTATACCTAAAAGGCTTACAGAAATTATTAGCAAGGAGTGGGATAGACCCAGTGTGCCCTTTTCCCCACCTCCTATATTTAGAAAAATGTTTCCAATAGACGCCACTACACGGGACTTATGGCAGACGGTCCCTAAAGTGGAGGGAGCAGTTTCTACTTTAGCAAAGCGTACCACTATCCCGGTTGAGTATAGTTGTGCTTTTTTGGATCCAATGGATAAAAAATTAGAAGGTTACCTTAAGAAAATGTTTGTTCAACAAGGTTTTATCCTGCAGCCCCTTGCATGCATTGCACCTGTCACTGCTGCTGCGGCATTCTGGTTTGAGTCTCTGGAAGAGGCCATTCACACAGCTCCATTGGATGAAATTATGGACAAGCTTAAATCACTTAAGCTAGCTAACTCATTTGTTTCTGATGCCGTTGTACATTTGACTAAACTAACGGCTAAGAATTCCGGATTCGCCATCCAGGCGCGGAGAGCGCTATGGCTTAAATCCTGGTCAGCTGACGTGACTTCTAAATCTAAATTACTTAATATTCCTTTCAAGGGGCAGACCTTATTCGGGCCCGGCTTGAAAGAAATTATTGCTGACATTACTGGAGGTAAGGGTCATACCCTTCCTCAGGACAGGGCCAAATCAAAGGCCAAACAGTCTAATTTTCGTGCCTTTCGAAATTTCAAGGCAGGAGCAGCATCAACTTCCTCCGCTCCAAAACAGGAAGGAACTGTTGCTCATTCCAGACAGGCCTGGAAACCTAACCAGTCCTGGAACAAGGGCAAGCAGGCCAGAAAACCTGCTACTGCCCCCAAGACAGCATGAAGGAACGGCCCCCTATCCGGAAATGGATCTAGTGGGGGGCAGACTTTCTCTCTTCGCCCAGGCGTGGGCAAGAGATGTCCAGGATCCCTGGGCGTTGGAGATCATATCTCAGGGATATCTTCTGGACTTCAAGGCTTCTCCTCCTCAAGGGAGATTCCATCTTTCAAGGTTATCAGAAAACCAGATAAAGAAAGAGGCATTCCTACGCTGTGTACAAGACCTCCTAGTAATGGGGGTGATCCACCCAGTTCCGCGGACGGAACAAGGGCAGGGATTTTATTCAAATCTGTTCGTGGTTCCCAAGAAAGAGGGAACCTTCAGACCAATCTTGGATCTAAAGATCTTAAACAAATTCCTAAGAGTTCCATCATTCAAAATGGAAACTATTCGGACCATCCTTCCCATGATCCAAGAGGGTCAATACATGACCACAGTGGACTTAAAGGATGCCTACCTTCACATACCGATTCACAAAGATCATTATCGGTTCCTAAGATTTGCCTTTCTAGACAGGCATTACCAATTTGTAGCTCTCCCCTTCGGGTTGGCTACGGCCCCGAGAATCTTTACAAAGGTTCTGGGCTCACTTCTGGCGGTTGTAAGACCGCGAGGCATAGTGGTGGCTCCGTATCTAGACGACATCCTGATACAGGCGTCAAGCTTTCAAATTGCCAAGTCTCATACAGAGATAGTTCTGGCATTTCTGAGGTCGCATGGGTGGAAGGTGAACGTGGAAAAGAGTTCTCTATCACCTCTCACAAGAGTCTCCTTCCTAGGGACTCTGATAGATTCTGTAGAAATGAAAAGTTACCTGACGGAGGCCAGGTTATCAAAACTTTTAAATGCTTGCCGTGTCCTTCATTCAATTCCACGCCCTTCAGTGGCTCAGTGCATGGAAGTAATCGGCTTAATGGTAGCGGCAATGGACATAGTGCCATTTGCGCGCCTGCATCTCAGACCGCTGCAATTGTGCATGCTAGGTCAGTGGAATGGGGATTACTCAGATTTGTCCCCTCTACTAAATCTGGATCAAGAGACCAGAGATTCCCTTCTCTGGTGGCTATCTCGGGTCCATCTGTCCAAGGGTATGACCTTTCGCAGGCCAGATTGGATGATTGTAACAACAGATGCCAGCCTTCTAGGCTGGGGCGCAGTCTGGAATTCCCTGAAGGCTCAGGGATCGTGGGCTCAGGAGGAGAAACTCCTCCCAATAAATATTCTGGAGTTAAGAGCAATATTCAATGCTCTTCTAGCTTGACCTCAGTTAGCAACACTGAGGTTCATCAGATTTCAGTCGGACAACATCACGACTGTGGCTTACATCAACCATCAAGGGGGAACCAGGAGCTCCCTAGCGATGTTAGAAGTCTCAAAGATAATTCGCTGGGCAGAGTCTCACTCTTGCCACTTGTCAGCGATCCACATCCCAGGCGTGGAGAACTGGGAGGCGGACTTTCTAAGTCGTCAGACTTTTCATCCGGGGGAGTGGGAACTCCATCCGGAGGTGTTTGCTCAACTGGTCTATCGTTGGGGCAAACCAGAACTGGATCTCATGGCGTCTCGCTCCAGGGACCCGGGAGCGACGCTGATAGATGCTCTAGCAGCTCCTTGGTTCTTCAACATGGCTTATGTGTTTCCACCGTTTACTCTGCTGCCTCGACTGATTGCCAAGATCAAACAGGAGAGAGCATCAGTGATTCTGATAGCGCCTGCGTGGCCACGCAGGACCTGGTATGCAGACCTAGTGGACATGTCGTCCTGTCCACCGTGGACTCTGCCTCTGAGGCAAGACCTTCTAATACAAGGTCCTTTCAATCATCCAAATCTAATTTCTCTGAGACTGACTGCATGGAGATTGAACGCTTGATCCTATCAAAGCGTGGTTTCTCCGAGTCAGTTATTGACACCTTAATACAGGCACGAAAGCCTGTTACCAGGAAAATCTACCATAAGATATGGCGTAAATACTTGTATTGGTGCGAATCCAAGAGTTACTCATGGAGTAAGGTTAGGATTCCTAGGATATTGTCTTTTCTCCAAGAGGGTTTGGAAAAAGGCTTATCGGCTAGTTTGTTAAAGGGACAGATTTCTGCTCTGTCTATTCTTTTGCACAAGCGTCTGGCAGAAGTTCCAGACGTCCAGGCTTTTTGTCAGGCTTTGGCTAGGATTAAGCCTGTGTTTAAAACTGTTGCTCCTCCGTGGAGCTTAAACTTGGTTCTTAAAGTTCTTCAAGGAGTTCCGTTTGAACCCCTTCATTCCATTGATATTAAACTTTTATCTTGGAAAGTTCTGTTTTTGATGGCTATTTCCTCGGCTCGAAGAGTCTCTGAGTTATCTGCCTTACATTGTGATTCTCCTTATCTGATTTTCCATTCAGACAAGGTAGTTCTGCGTACTAAACCTGGGTTTTTACCTAAGGTGGTTTCTAACAGGAATATCAATCAAGAGATTGCTGTCCCATCATTGTGCCCTAATCCTTCTTCAAAGAAGGAACGTCTTTTGCATAATCTGGACGTAGTCCGTGCCTTGAAGTTCTACTTACAGGCAACTAAAGATTTTCGTCAAACATCTGCCCTGTTTGTCGTTTATTCTGGACAGAGGAGAGGTCAAAAAGCTTCGGCAACCTCTCTCTCCTTTTGGCTTCGAAGCATGATACGCTTAGCCTATGAGACTTGGTCTTCGCTTCATACTTTTTCAAAATTTTACAAATTTGACACTTTTGCTTCTTCGGAGGCTGTTTTTGGGAGAAAGGTTCTACAGGCAGTGGTTCCTTCTGTTTAAGTTCCTGCCTTGTCCCTCCCATCATCCGTGTACTTAAGCTTTGGTATTGGTATCCCACAAGTAATGGATGATCCGTGGACTGAATACACTTAACAAGAGAAAACATAATTTATGCTTACCTGATAAATTTATTTCTCTTGTAGTGTATCCAGTCCACGGCCCGCCCTGTCTTTTTAAGGCAGATCTAAATTTTTAATTAAACTACAGTCACCACTGCACCCTATGGTTTCTCCTTTCTTGTCTTGTTTCGGTCGAATGACTGGATATGACATGTGAGTAGAGGAGCTATATAGCAGCTCTGCTGTGGGTGATCCTCTTGCAACTTCCTGTTGGGAAGGGAATATATCCCACAAGTAATGGATGATCCGTGGACTGGATACACTACAAGAGAAATAAATTTATCAGGTAAGCATAAATTATGTTTTTCTATAACTAGTAGTTATGTAAACAAGATAATTTATAAGAAACCACAAACCTAGTAAGGGGTGGGACAGAGACATACTAAAGTGTTATTTTTCTTTTTTTCTCTCTCCAAGAGCCTGAGGATCAGATACTCACTGTCATCGAGAGAAAATGTGCCACATTTTTGGGGGCTTTTTTTGAGCATTATATTGCAATGTATGTATCCCTTACATCCAGAACCCTGCATACTTAGCTAAATTGCTCCCATCCTAAAATTTGCCTGTCTAAAATTATTTTAGGGATATTGCAGCACTGGCGAGACTTATTAGTAGGGCTGGGCGATATGGGCAAAAAATAAAATCGCAATTTTTTTCCAAACAAATTGCGATTTAATCGTGATTTTCTTATAAATGACTATTGCACCCTAATTTTTCACTAAAAAAATTATTTAGAACTACAGAATCTTAATGTACATGTTTCTCAATGTCTACTACACTCTGGGAGCATAAAAATACAAACCACATATGTGTGTGTATGTGTGTGTGTGTATATATATATACACACACACACACACAATTATATATATATATATATCTTTTTTTCACATTTATATATATCATGGTAACCATTATGCTAGGACGTTGCTGAGCGCGTTCTGCTCACTGCTGGTTGGGCTGAGTTAGCCCTGTGTGTCCTAACCTGTTCCCATGGTGACGCATGCGTGACGTGATGACGTCATGGCACGATCGCATAGGCATTTGCTGTACTGTGGAGACTGCTTCGCTAAGCACTTGAGTGAGATTGTCAGACCGGTTCCGGTTTAACGCAATTAAGGTATATGAACAGCTGTACATTATGACCTGTAACTTGGCGGTTTTTGTAGCATGTGTGTGATTGGTGGGTGGGGGGTATTTATTAGGTTACTACACTGGGTTTTATTCTATGCCTTTTTTTCTTATAGTCCCACAAACAAAAGACAGTTTGGAGCACCAAAAAGCGAGTGAAAAACAAAAAACTTTTTATTTTATTTATAACAATAGGGTTACATAACCCCAGGGTAAGAGTGTAAAAACAATATGTTGAAAAACAGAGAACAAATAGGCTGTGCCTAGCCTGCAGGCTAGGATTAAGGCACACGCCGAAACCGGTCAGCCTATTTGTTCTCTGTTTTTCAACATATTGTTTTTACACTCTTACCCTGGGGTTATGTAACCCTATTGTTATAAATAAAATAAAAAGTTTTTTGTTTTTCACTCGCTTTTTGGTGCTCCAAACTGTCTTTTGTTTGTGGGACTTGAATTGTTTGGCCATTGTGAGCACACTCAGCGAGTCTTAACACCATTCAATTTCCTTATTGCGGAGGTTTAACTATTTCCAGCTTGGAAACTCACCAGCACCACAAGAATATCAACAACACCACTTGGATACAAGAGAAAGATCAACCTAAACAGGACTGTGGTGAGTTTCTTTGTAATATAATCAAAAGTGATATTACTTGTCTGCATTGGAGAGTTTCATTTTCATATACACACAACATATTCATTTGGATTTGGCTATAGTCGGGGGAGTTTGGGGTGACCCGCTGACATAGCAAGTTTGTGAACTTTGTTTGCTCTATCAAGCTGGCTGTACAATTGTGATTTATTGTGATTTTTGCATATGAAACAGCACACCACGTACACACCCAACTAAGCATTCCCCACTCTTCACTGACTGTTTTTTTCTTATAACCTGCTGCATGTGACCAAGGCTCATGTGTTGAGCCGAAACGTTATGCTGCTTATTCATTAAAGTGGTGTTTTTGCTACATCTTGTGTGCTGGCTTTGTGTGGTGGGTAAACTGGATCTACACCAGATTCATCCTGACTACTACTATCATTCTATATATATAAATCAACTTTAAGTGAATCCGCCCTCCTTGGGTCAACCACCCGGATGTTCTGTGTTGAAAATATAGCTTCACCAAAAGACAGAGACAAAGCAGGATTTTTTCAAACATGTTCTGAGGAAGGGGAGGTTTACTCCCCGAAACGTCAATAAATTTTGGCTCCACGTTTGAAAAAATCCTGGTTTGTCTCTGTCTTTTGGTGAAGATATATATATATATATATATATATATATATATATATATATATATATATATATATATATATATATATACTTATATATATATTCAAATTACCTAAATAAAAGTGTATCTAGATAAATAATAGTAATAATCCTACGACACCCCAGCCTGTGGCCTCTTCTAGCCTGAAGTAGGGCGGCTAAATCTTATAGGCAAACGTGCTAGCTGGTGGGTAAACTCACTACCAGATGTGTACAAGACCGGCCCCAACACCTAATACAAGTCGCACTCCCTTGCTTCCCCTCTGGCCGCTTCCAAGCTTTTGATCAGCTTCTTGATTTTCCATATTTCCACGTTCCTATCTGCAGCACTCGGGTCATCCATTATTTTCTCTCCTCCTGCTCTCTACAGCCACGTTGTGCAGCAGATACAAGGCAAATGGTTAGTCAGGCATTACCAGCTGCAACTCGCACTATTAGATGTAGATTCCCTGTGAGCAGGCAGCGGCCTTTACCTGTGCCTTATCGCCGGCTTCTCTACCACTCCCTCTGCGTCGGATCTCAAAGGAGGTGGCTCAGGCTCCCAGCTGTGACGTAGAAAAACCGGCTTCTCTTCTCTTTCTCAGTCACCGCTGCATGTGTTGCAATCCAAAGCCTTTTCACATGGGGTGAGTGATGTCACTTCCTGCCGACAGCACTTTCATACAATGTGTGCATACCTGCTTGTTCACACAAATATAGCGTAAGGCATAATACAATTCCCTATTTACAGGTTGGACATATCTCCTGTATGTCATAGATGGTGGGGCTAAAAAAAATTGCATACTCTCAGGGTTTTTAAACCACGGCGGTTAATTGCGGTTTAAAACCGCAACCATGAAAAACCGTGCAGCCCTACTTAGGGAGAGCTTTAGATCACCGGGCTCTAAGTATTAGCAAGCTCATTCCATTTGATTGGGTATTAGGTTCAATTAACACAAAACTGCTGTTTCATATGATAAAATAAATCTAAAGATGCAATTTCCCATATATATTAGCAAAGATCGGCTGCTCCACAAGTGGAGATGATGTGGGTAGATGTAGCAATACACAGCTAGTGGATACAAGTAGCTAAAAGCATTCCAAATGTATTACAAACATGTTACAATGTCAAACAACGCGTTTCTCAGCGCTATATGTGCCGTTTCCTCATCTCTACTTGTGAAGTAGTTGCTCTTGCTAAAGTAACAAATGACCTGTTATCAGCTAAAGCAAAAGGCCACTACTCCTAACTAATTCTTCTTGACCTATCCACTGCTTTTGACACAGTCAACCATACTCTCCTCCTAAAAATACTACATTCATTTGGCATCTGAGACACAGCCCTCTCCTGGTTTGCCTCATATCTCTCAAACCGCTCGTTTTCAGTTTCCTTTAACAACATATCTTGCGGTCCTATGCCTCTCTCATTTGGAGTACCGCAAGGCTCTGTCTTGGGTCCCTTGCTTTCCTCTCTCTATACATCCTCCCTTGGAAAACTAGCCTCCTTTGGATTCCAGTACCACTTATATGCTGATGATACCCAAATCTATCTTTCCTCTCCTGATATCTCTCCCTCTTTACTCAACCAGATTTCCAACTGCCTCTCTGCAATTTACTCTTGGATGTCTTCACACTACCTCCAACTCAATCTGTCCAAAACTGAGCTGCTTCTTATTCCCCCCTCTTCGAGACATCCAACACCTGACATTTTTCTGACAGTTGGAGACTTTATTCTCAACACCTCACCCCAGGTTCGCTGTCTTGGGGTCACACTAGACTCAAAGCTCACATTCAACCCACATATACAAGCGCTTACCAAATCCTGCTGTTCACACCTACGCAACATTTCCAGAATTCGTCCCTTCCTTACTCAAAAAACGACAAAAATAATTATTCATTCCCTCATTTTGTCACGCATTGATTACTGCAACCTACTCCTAAATGGCCTTCCAAAACACAGCCTCTCCTCCCTCCAATCTATTATGAATGCTTCAGCTAGACTCATCCACCTAAGTCGCTGATCTACATCAGCAACTCCGCTCTGCCAGTTTCTACACTGGCTCCTCATACACTACAGAATACAGTTTAAAGTATTAACCCTAACTTACAAAGCACTAAACAGTCTAACTCCCAACTATATTTCCTCTCTTATCGTGAAATATTCCCCATCCCATCCTCTTCGATCAACCTCTGACCTACGTCTCTCCACTCCTGTTATCTCTACGTCCCACTCCCGCCTCCAAGACTTTGCACGTGCTGCTCCTGTCCTCTGGAACTCTCTACCCCGCTCCATAAGACTGTCTCCAACCTTGTATACCTTCAGACACTCCTTGAAAACCCACCTATTCAGAGAGGCGTACCATCTCTCCTTCATCCCTCATCCGAACCAAACTAATACATGAACTGCCTGACTCACTGCTGCAAATACAACCAATGTAACAAGCTACCCTAAACTTATTTCTTTGCACCCTAAATCTGTAGACTGTGAGCTTTCGGGAGCAGGGCCCTCTTCCTCCTGTACCAGATTTGTTTAGTTTTATGTTTTGTATTTTTATCAAAATGTTGTCATTATATACCCCTATCATTGTACCCAGCGCTACGGAATTTGGCGGCGCTATACAAATAAATTATAATAATAATAATAATCTTTGCTGTGAAGCCTAGATGGTTTCTGGTGGTGCATCTAAAGATAGTGAAGTTTCATGCAGTGGGAGACGAGTCTGCCAAGTGATTAAGAAATTCCGGCCTGTCATTTTTTTTATATTTCTATTCTTTGACTACCATGAATAGACTGTCTACCCTACGAAGGTGCCTTCTTGTATTAAAATTTTCTGTAGGAGCAACCTTACAAATAGACTAGGTTATCTCACCCCACTGGGAGATTTATATCTGCTGTTGCCTCTTGTTTACAAAGCTTTTCTGTAGCCATTACTATAGGCAAAAGCAGCTGTTGAATCTGCAATCTGCTGAACAGAACATTTAAATAAAAAATGTTCTACACGTGAACATTTAGTTTTTTGCCTTTCAAAAAAGGTGTATATCCTATTCACAGAACTGTCTTAGTGATACAGTAATAGAATGTGCCTTAAAGGGACAGTGCACACCGACTTTCGGACACTACTAGGAAGAATATACACAAATACTAAAAATCCAGTATAAAATCTTTGAAAACTTACTTAGAAGCTTCCAGTTTAGAACTATTGATTGGGTAGACTGGGACACCCACTGAAAGAGGCTGTGAAAAGAGGAAGAGCAGACACTCCCCCTTCCCTGCATATGACAGATAACATAAACAGGAGCCTGCAATAGTCTGTAAACGCGCGTATACATCTGACACTGTGGGGCTTGGTTAGGAGTCTGTAAACGCGCGTATTCATCTGACACTGTGGGGCTTGGTTAGGAGTTTGTAAATGCACGTATACATCTGACACTGTGGGGCTTGGTTAGGAGTCTGTAAACACGCGTATACATCTGACACTGTGGGGCTTGGTTAGGAGTCTGTAAACGCGCGTATACATCTGACACTGTGGGGCTTGGTTAGGAGTTTGTAAACGCGCGTATACATCTGACACTGTGGGGCTTGGTTAGGAGTCTGTAAACGCACGTATACATCTGACACTGTGGGGCTTGGTTAGGAGTCTGTAAACGCACGTATACATCTGACACTGTGGGGCTTGGTTAGGAGTCTGTAAACGCACGTATACATCTGACACTGTGGGGCTTGGTTAGGAGTCTGTACACGCACGTATACATCTGACACTGTGGGGCTTGGTTAGAAGTCTGTAAACGCACGTATACATCTGACACTGTGGGGCTTGGTTAGGAGTCTGTAAACGCACGTATACATCTGACACTGTGGGGCTTGGTTAGGAGTCTGTAAACGCGTGTATTCATCTGACACTGTGGGGCTTGGTTAGGAGTTTGTAAATGCACGTATACATCTGACACTGTGGGGCTTGGTTAGGAGTCTGTAAACGCGCGTATACATCTGACACTGTGGGGCTTGGTTAGGAGTCTGTAAACGCGCGTATACATCTGACACTGTGGGGCTTGGTTAGGAGTTTGTAAACGCGCGTATACATCTGACACTGTGGGGCTTGGTTAGGAGTCTGTAAACGCGCGTATACATCTGACACTGTGGGGCTTGGTTAGGAGTCTGTAAACGCACGTATACATCTGACACTGTGGGGCTTGGTTAGGAGTCTGTAAACGCACGTATACATCTGACACTGTGGGGCTTGGTTAGGAGTCTGTAAACGCACGTATACATCTGACACTGTGTGGCTTGGTTAGGAGTCTGTAAACGCGCGTATACATCTGACACTGTGGGGCTTGGTTAGGAGTCTGTAAACGCACGTATACATCTGACACTGTGGGGCTTGGTTAGGAGTCTGTAAACGCGCGTATACATCTGACACTGTGGGTGGGGCTTGGTTAGGAGTCTGAAAATGATCACAAAGTTATTAAAAACAATCAAGTCTATACCTTGTTACAGAAACACTCCCAGATGGGCTGTATAAATGGATCATCTACAAAACCGTTATTTCCCAAAAAAAATCTAGTGAACAGTTTCCCTAAAGTTTATTGATTCCTTCGACCAGATTGTGACACAGAACCATATACCATTAAAGGGATAGTCAAGTCCAAGAAAAACTTTCATGTTTCGGATAGGGCATGTAATTTTAAACAACTTTCCAATTTACTTTTATCACAAATTTTGCTTTGTTCTCTTGGTATTCTTAGTTGAAAGCTAAAGCTAGGAAGGCTCATATGATAATTTCTAAGCCCTTGAAGGCCTGCCTCTTATTACATGCTTTTTTATTTGCTTTTCACAACAGGGGAGAGCTAGTTCATGTCAGCCATATAGATAACATTGTGATCACGCCCGTCGCTTGTGGCAGACTCTGCACTAATTGGCTCAAATGAAAGTCAATAGAAAATAAATTAAATGTCATGTGACCAGGGGGCTGTCAGAAAATGCTTAGATACAAGGTAATCACAGAGGTAAAAAGTATATTAATAAAACTGTGCTGGTTATGCAAAACTGGGGAATGGGTAATAAAGGGATTATCTATCTTTTCAAACAACAAAAATTCTGGTGTTGACTGTCCCTTTAACCATATGTTTGCCACCATTTGGTAATGTAGTGACAAAGAGAGGAATGTTGTCTATGAACCATTAATCCTGTCAGTATTACCATTCAGTAACATAGTTAAAAAGGAAGACAAGAGACCTATGGCCCATTGATTTTGTCACTGCCATCACTTGATGACAGTAACCCAGACACAGAAAGCCCCTATGGCCTATTGATTATTCTCATCACAGCTCAGGTTGGTCATTGTTCCAGTTAGAAGCTCATATCAGTTATTAGTAAATACGTCTAGCAAGTCAAATATTGATCACAAAATTATCTTTACCAAAGTGCAAGACCTAAGCTTTTCATCTGTCAGAGTAGCAACTCTTTATTATATCAGAAGATGAACCTGATAAAATAAATGCAAACAAAGGGTGTTCCTTCATGATAGAAGGCTTAATTTGCACACATACAATAGCCTTTCCCTTTTTGCGGCGAGACCTACAGTATAATACGTTGCAGTCTTAGTCACTGTGTTTTTCTGAGATTTTAAAATAATACGGAATTCTGACATTGTTTGTTTCTGTAATGTAGAACCGTATTAACATAAACTACAACTTGTAGCATCATTGGAAAAATCTCTTATAATATAATTAATAGAATCTATAAATTTCAAGAGATGTGTCATTAGGTTCTTTATATGTCCCTTTAATCCTTGTATTTTATGATTAAATTGTTGATAGAATTACTTATTAAATTACTTATTCAGAACAAGAACATCTGTTTTTCAAAATCTAAGCTCTATTATACACTTTGAGAACACCAATCAGCCGCTAGGTTCCAGTAATGCATTGCTGCGCCTGAACCTACCCAGATATGCTTTTCAACAAAGGATAGAAAGGAGTAAAGCAAATTAGTGAATTGAAGCAAGAGATGTTTAAAGTTCCATCTGAACTTTAATGTCCCTTTAAGTCCCATATGGAAACATTGAAAACAGAATTTATGCTTACCTGATAAATTACTTTCTCCAACGGTGTGTCCGGTCCACGGCGTCATCCATAACTTGTGGGAATATTCTCTTCCCCAACAGGAAATGGCAAAGAGCACAGCAAAAGCTGTCCATATAGTCCCTCCTAGGCTCTGCCCACCCCAGTCATTCGACCGACGGACAGGAGAAAAACAGGAGAAACCATAGGGTGCCATGGTGACTGTAGTTAAAGAAAGAAATTAATCAAACCTGATTAAAAAACCAGGGCGGGCCGTGGACCGGACACACCGTTGGAGAAAGTAATTTATCAGGTAAGCATAAATTCTGTTTTCTCCAACATTGGTGTGTCCGGTCCACGGCGTCATCCATAACTTGTGGGAACCAATACCAAAGCTTTAGGACACGGATGAAGGGAGGGAGCCAATCAGGTTACCTAAACGGAAGGCACCACGGCTTGCAAAACCTTTCTCCCAAAAATAGCCTCCGAAGAAGCAAAAGTATCAAATTTGTAGAATTTGGCAAAAGTGTGCAGGGAAGACCAAGTCGCTGCCTTACATATCTGATCAACAGAAGCCTCGTTCTTGAAGGCCCATGTGGAAGCCACAGCCCTACTAGAGTGAGCTGTGATGCGTTCGGGAGGCTGCCGTCCGGCAGTCTCATAAGCCAATCGAATGATGCTTTTCAGCCAAAAGGAAAGAGAGGTAGCAGTAGCTTTTTGACCTCTCCTCTTGCCAGAATAAACGACAAACAGAGAAGACGTTTGTCTGAAATCCTTTGTTGCTTCTAAATAGAACTTTAAAGCACGAACTACATCTAAATTGTGTAACAAACGTTCCTTCTTTGAAACTGGATTCGGACACAAAGAAGGCACAACTATTTCCTGGTTAATATTCTTGTTGGAAACAACCTTTGGAAGGAAACCAGGTTTAGTACGCAAAACAACCTTATCTGAATGGAACACCAGATAGGGCGGATTACACTGCAGAGCAGATAACTCAGAAACTCTTCTAGCAGAAGAAATAGCAACCAAAAACAGAACTTTCCAAGATAACATCTTGATATCTATGGAATGTAGAGGTTCAAACGGAACCCCTTGAAGAACTGAAAGAACTAAGTACAGACTCCAGGGAGGAGTCAAAGGTCTGTAAACAGGCTTGATCCTGACCAAAGCCTGAACAAAAGCTTGAACATCTGGCACAGCTGCCAGACGTTTGTGTAACAAGACAGATAAAGCAGAAATCTGTCCCTTTAGAGAACTCGCTGATAATCCCTTATCCAAACCTTCTTGAAGAAAAGAAAGGATCCTAGGAATTTTGATCTTACTCCATGAGAATCCCTTGGATTCACACCAACAGATATATCTTTTCCATATTTTATGGTAAATTTTTCTAGTTACAGGTTTTCTGGCTTGTACCAGAGTATCTATCACAGAATCCGAAAACCCACGCTTAGATAAAATCAAGCGTTCAATTTCCAAGCCGTCAGCTGGAGGGAAACTAGATTTGGATGTTCGAATGGACCCTGTACTAGAAGATCCTGTCTCAAAGGTAGCTTCCATGGTGGAGCCGATGACATATTCACCAGGTCTGCATACCAAGTCCTGCGTGGCCACGCAGGAGCTATCAAGATCACCGAGGCCCTCTCCTGTTTGATCCTGGCTACCAGCCTGGGAATGAGAGGAAACGGTGGAAACACATAAGCTAGGTTGAAGGCCCAAGGCGCTACTAATGCATCCACTAGAGTCGCCTTGGGATCCCTGGATCTGGACCCGTAGCAAGGAACCTTGAAGTTCTGACGAGACGCCATCAGATCCATATTTGGAATGCCCCATAATTGAGTCAACTGGGCAAATATCTCCGGGTGGAGTTCCCACTCCCCCGGATGGAATGTCTGATGACTCAGATAATCCGCCTCCCAATTTTCCACTCCTGGAATGTGGATCGCAGATAGGTGGCAGGAGTGATCCTCCGCCCATTTTATGATTTTGGTCACTTCTCTCATCGCCAGGGAACTCCTTGTTCCCCCCTGATGGTTGATGTAAGCAACAGTCGTCATATTGTCTGATTGGAATCTTATGAATCTGGCCTTTGCTAGTTGAGGCCAAGCCCTGAGAGTATTGAATTTCTCCAACATAGGTGTGTCCGGTCCACGGCGTCATCCTTACTTGTGGGATATTCTCTTCCCCAACAGGGAAATGGCAAAGAGCCCAGCAAAGCTGGTCACATGATCCCTCCTAGGCTCCGCCTTCCCCAGTCATTCTCTTTGCCGTTGTACAGGCAACATCTCCACGGAGATGGCTTAGAGTTTTTTAGTGTTTAACTGTAGTTTTTATTATTCAATCAAGAGTTTGTTATTTTAAAATAGTGCTGGTATGTACTATTTACTCTGAAACAGAAAAGAGATGAAGATTTCTGTTTGTAAGAGGAAAATGATTTTAGCAACCGTTACTAAAATCGATGGCTGTTCCACACAGGACTGTTGAGAGGAATTAACTTCAGTTGGGGGAACAGTGAGCAGACTTTTGCTGCTTGAGGTATGACACATTCTAACAAGACAATGTAATGCTGGAAGCTGTCATTTTCCCTATGGGATCCGGTAAGCCATTTTATTACAGACAGTAAATAAGGGCTTCACAAGGGCTTTTTAAGACTGTAGACATTTTCTGGGCTAAATCGATTTATATATAAACATATTTTATACTCCATAGCCTTGAGGAATTATTTTAATCTTGGGAATTTTGTAAAATAACCGGCAGGCACTGTATTGGACACCTTATTCTCTAGGGGCTTTCCCTAATCATAGGCAGAGTCTCATTTTCGCGCCTGTATTGCGCACTTGTTTTTGAGAAGCATGACATGCAGATGCATGTGTGAGGAGCTCTGATACATAGAAAAGACTTTCTGAAGGCGTCATTTGGTATCGTATTCCCCTTTGGGCTTGGTTGGGTCTCAGCAAAGCAGATACCAGGGACTGTAAAGGGGTTAAATATAAAAACGGCTCCGGTTCCGTTATTTTAAGGGTTAAAGCTTCCAAATTTGGTGTGCAATACTTTTAAGGCTTTAAGACACTGTGGTGAAATTTTGGTGAATTTTGAACAATTCCTTCATACTTTTTCGCAATTGCAGTAATAAAGTGTGTTCAGTTTAAAATTTAAAGTGACAGTAACGGTTTTATTTTAAAACGTTTTTTGTACTTTGTTATCAAGTTTATGCCTGTTTAACATGTCTGAACTGCCAGATAGACTGTGTTCTGAATGTGGGGAAGCCAAGGTCCCTTCTCATTTAAATAGATGTGATTTATGTGACACAAAATTTAGAGAAAATGATGCCCAAGATGATTCCTCAAGTGAGGGGAGTAAGCATGGTACTGCATCATCCCCTCCTTCGTCTACACCAGTCTTGCCCACACAAGAGGCCCCTAGTACATCTAGCGCGCCAATACTCCTTACTATGCAACAATTAACGGCTGTAATGGATAATTCTATCAAAAACATTTTAGCCAAAATGCCCACTTATCAGCGAAAGCGCGACTGCTCTGTTTTAGAAAATACTGAAGAGCATGAGGACGCTGATGATATTGTTTCTGAAGGGCCCCTACACCAGTCTGAGGGGGCCAGGGAGGTTTTGTCTGAGGGAGAAATTTCAGATTCAGGGAAAATTTCTCAACAAGCTGAACCTGATGTGATTACATTTAAATTTAAGTTGGAACATCTCCGCGCTCTGCTTAAGGAGGTGTTATCCACTCTGGATGATTGTGAGAATTTGGTCATCCCAGAGAAACTATGTAAAATGGACAAGTTCCTAGAGGTCCCGGGGCCCCCCGAAGCTTTTCCTATACCCAAGCGGGTGGCGGACATTGTAAATAAAGAATGGGAAAGGCCCGGTATACCTTTCGTCCCTCCCCCCATATTTAAAAAATTGTTTCCTATGGTCGACCCCAGAAAGGACTTATGGCAGACAGTCCCCAAGGTCGAGGGGGGCGGTTTCTACTCTAAACAAACGCACCACTATACCCATAGAAGATAGTTGTGCTTTCAAAGATCCTATGGATAAAAAATTAGAAGGTTTGCTTAAAAAGATGTTTGTTCAGCAAGGTTACCTTCTACAACCAATTTCATGCATTGTCCCTGTCACTACAGCCGCGTGTTTCTGGTTCGATGAGCTAGAAAAGGCGATCACTAGTAATTCTCCTTCTTATGAGGAGATTATGGACAGAATCCGTGCTCTTAAATTGGCTAATTCTTTCACCCTAGACGCCACTTTGCAATTGGCTAGGTTAGCGGCGAAAAATTCTGGGTTTGCTATTGTGGCGCGCAGAGCGCTTTGGTTAAAATCTTGGTCAGCGGATGCGTCTTCCAAGAACAAATTGCTTAACATTCCTTTCAAGGGGAAAACGCTGTTTGGCCCTGACTTGAAAGAGATTATCTCTGATATCACTGGGGGCAAGGGCCACGCCCTTCCTCAGGATAGGTCTTTCAAGGCCAAAAATAAACCTAATTTTCGTCCCTTTCGTAGAAACGGACCAGCACCAAGTGCTACGTCCTCTAAGCAAGAGGGTAATACTTCTCAAGCCAAGCCAGCCTGGAGACCAATGCAAGGCTGGAACAAGGGAAAGCAGGCCAAGAAACCTGCCACTGCTACCAAGACAGCATGAGATGTTGGCCCCCGATCCGGGACCGGATCTGGTGGGGGGCAGACTCTCTCTCTTCGCTCAGGCTTGGGCAAGAGATGTTCTGGATCCTTGGGCGCTAGAAATAGTCTCCCAAGGTTATCTTCTGGAATTCAAAGGGCTTCCCCCAAGGGGGAGGTTCCACAGGTCTCAATTGTCTTCAGACCACATAAAAAAACAGGCAGGCATTCTTACATTGTGTAGAAGACCTGTTAAAAATGGGAGTGATTCATCCTGTTCCATTAGGAGAACAAGGGATGGGGTTCTACTCCAATCTGTTCGTAGTTCCCAAAAAAGAGGGAACGTTCAGACCAATCTTAGATCTCAAGATCCTAAACAAGTTTCTCAAGGTTCCATCGTTCAAAATGGAAACCATTCGAACAATTCTTCCTTCCATCCAGGAAGGTCAATTCATGACCACGGTGGATTTAAAGGATGCGTATCTACATATTCCTATCCACAAGGAACATCATCAGTTCCTAAGGTTCGCATTCCTGGACAAGCATTACCAGTTCGTGGCACTTCCGTTCGGATTAGCCACTGCTCCAAGGATTTTCACAAAGGTACTAGGGTCCCTTCTAGCGGTGCTAAGACCAAGGGGCATTGCAGTAGTACCTTACTTGGACGACATTCTGATTCAAGCGTCGTCCCTTCCTCTAGCAAAGGCTCACACGGACATTGTCCTGGCCTTTCTCAGATCTCACGGATGGAAAGTGAACGTAGAAAAGAGTTCTCTATCTCCGTCAACGAGGGTTCCCTTCTTGGGAACAATAATAGACTCCTTAGAAATGAGGATTTTTCTGACAGAGGCCAGAAAAACAAAACTTCTAAACTCTTGTCAAATACTTCATTCCGTTCCTCTTCCTTCCATAGCGCAGTGCATGGAAGTAATAGGTTTGATGGTAGCGGCAATGGACATAGTTCCTTTTACGCGCATTCATCTAAGACCATTACAACTGTGCATGCTCAGTCAGTGGAATGGGGACTATACAGACTTGTCTCCGACGATACAAGTAAATCAGAGGACCAGAGATTCACTCCGTTGGTGGCTGTCCCTGGACAACCTGTCACAGGGGATGAGCTTCCGCAGACCAGAGTGGGTCATTGTCACGACCGACGCCAGTCTGATGGGCTGGGGCGCGGTCTGGGGACTCCTGAAAGCTCAGGGTCTTTGGTCTCGGGAAGAATCTCTTCTACCGATAAATATTCTGGAACTGAGAGCGATACTCAATGCTCTCAAGGCTTGGCCTCAGCTAGCAAAGGCCAAGTTCATACGGTTTCAATCAGAGAACATGACGACTGTTGCGTACATCAACCATCAGGGGGGAACAAGGAGTTCCCTGGCGATGGAAGAAGTGACCAAAATCATTCAATGGGCGGAGACTCACTCCTGCCACTTGTCTGCAATCCACATCCCAGGAGTGGAAAATTGGGAAGCGGATTTTCTGAGTCGTCAGACATTACATCCGGGGGAGTGGGAACTCCATCCGGAAATCTTTGCCCACATTACTCAACTGTGGGGCATTCCAGACATGGATCTGATGGCCTCTCGTCAGAACTTCAAGGTTCCTTGCTACGGGTCCAGATCCAGGGATCCCAAGGCGACTCTAGTAGATGCACTAGTAGCACCTTGGACCTTCAAACTAGCTTATGTATTCCCGCCGTTTCCTCTCATCCCCAGGCTGGTAGCCAGGATCAATCAGGAGAGGGCATCGGTGATCTTGATAGCTCCTGCGTGGCCACGCAGGACTTGGTATGCAGACCTGGTGAATATGTCATCGGCTCCACCATGGAAGCTACCTTTGAGACGAGACCTTCTTGTTCAAGGTCCGTTCGAACATCCGAATCTGGTCTCACTCCAACTGACTGCTTGGAGATTGAACGCTTGATCTTATCAAAGCGAGGGTTCTCAGATTCTGTTATTGATACTCTTGTTCAGGCCAGAAAGCCTGTAACTAGAAAAATTTACCACAAAATATGGAAAAAATATATCTGTTGGTGTGAATCTAAAGGATTCCCTTGGGACAAGGTAAAAATTCCTAAGATTCTATCCTTTCTTCAAGAAGGATTGGAGAAAGGATTATCTGCAAGTTCCTTGAAGGGACAGATTTCTGCCTTGTCTGTGTTATTTCACAAAAAGCTGGCAGCTGTGCCAGATGTTCAAGCCTTTGTTCAGGCTCTGGTTAGAATCAAGCCTGTTTACAAACCTTTGACTCCTCCCTGGAGTCTCAATTTAGTTCTTTCAGTTCTTCAGGGGGTTCCGTTTGAACCCTTACATTCCGTTGATATTAAGTTATTATCTTGGAAAGTTTTGTTTTTGGTTGCAATTTCTTCTGCTAGAAGAGTTTCAGAATTATCTGCTCTGCAGTGTTCTCCTCCTTATCTGGTGTTCCATGCAGATAAGGTGGTTTTACGTACTAAACCTGGTTTTCTTCCGAAAGTTGTTTCTAACAAAAACATTAACCAGGAGATAGTCGTGTCTTCTTTGTGTCCGAATCCAGTTTCAAAGAAGGAACGTTTGTTGCACAATTTGGATGTTGTTCGCGCTCTAAAATTCTATTTAGATGCTACAAAGGATTTTAGACAAACATCTTCCTTGTTTGTTGTTTATTCTGGTAAAAGGAGAGGTCAAAAAGCAACTTCTACCTCTCTCTCTTTTTGGATTAAAAGCATCATCAGATTGGCTTATGAGACTGCCGGACGGCAGCCTCCTGAAAGAATCACAGCTCATTCCACTAGGGCTGTGGCTTCCACATGGGCCTTCAAGAACGAGGCTTCTGTTGATCAGATATGTAAGGCAGCGACTTGGTCTTCACTGCACACTTTTACCAAATTTTACAAGTTTGATACTTTTGCTTCTTCTGAGGCTATTTTTGGGAGAAAGGTTTTGCAAGCCGTGGTGCCTTCCATTTAGGTGACCTGATTTGCTCCCTCCCTTCATCCGTGTCCTAAAGCTTTGGTATTGGTTCCCACAAGTAAGGATGACGCCGTGGACCGGACACACCTATGTTGGAGAAAACAGAATTTATGTTTACCTGATAAATTACTTTCTCCAACGGTGTGTCCGGTCCACGGCCCGCCCTGGTTTTTTAATCAGGTCTGATAATTTATTTTCTTTAACTACAGTCACCACGGTATCATATGATTTCTCCTATGCAAATATTCCTCCTTTACGTCGGTCGAATGACTGGGGAAGGCGGAGCCTAGGAGGGATCATGTGACCAGCTTTGCTGGGCTCTTTGCCATTTCCTGTTGGGGAAGAGAATATCCCACAAGTAAGGATGACGCCGTGGACCGGACACACCGTTGGAGAAAGTAATTTATCAGGTAAACATAAATTCTGTTATCGCTCTCAGTTCCAGAATGTTTATCGAGACCATAGACCCTGAGCTTTCAGGGAGTCCCAGACCGCGCCCCAGCCCACTAGACTGGCGTCGGTCGTGACGATGACCCACTCTGGTCTGCGGAAGCTCATTCCCTGGGAAAGGTGATCCTGGGTTAGCCACCAACGGAGTGAGTCTCTGGTCTTCTGATCTACTTGAATCACTGGAGACAAGTCTGTATAGTCCCCATTCCACTGTTTCAGCATGCACAGTTGTAATGGTCTTAGATGAATTCGCGCAAAAGGAACTATGTCCATTGCTGCAACCATCAACCCTACTACTTCCATGCACTGAGCTATGGAAGGTCATGGAACAGAGTGAAGAACTTGACAAGCATTTAGAAGTTTTGACTTTCTGACATCTGTCAGAAAAATCTTCATTTCTAAAGAATCTATTATTGTCCCCAAGAAAGGAACTCTTGTCGACGGAGACAGGGAACTCTTTTCTATGTTCACCTTCCACCCGTGAGATCTGAGAAAGGCCAGAACGATGTCTGTGTGAGCCTTTGCCTTTGAAAGAGACGACGCTTGTATCAGAATGTCGTCCAAGTAAGGTGCCACTGCAATGCCCCTTGATCTTAGAACTGCTAGAAGGGACCCGAGTACCTTTGTGAAAATCCTTGGAGCAGTGGCTAGCCCGAATGGGAGAGCCACAAACTGGTAATGTTTGTCCAGAAAGGCGAACCTTAGGAACTGATGATGATCTTTGTGGATAGGAATATGTAGATACGCATCCTTTAGATCCACGGTAGTCATAAATTGACCCTCCTGGATTGAAGGTAAAATCGTTCGAATAGTTTCCATTTTGAACGATGGCACTCTGAGAAAATTGTTTAGAATCTTTAAATCCAGAATTGGTCTGAAAGTTCCCTCTTTTTTGGGAACTACAAACAGATTTGAGTTAAACCCCATTCCTTGTTCCACAGTTGGAACTGGGTGTATCACTCCCATTTTTAACAGGTCTTCTACACAATGTAAGAATGCCTGTCTCTTTATTTGGTTTGAAGATAAGTGAGACATGTGGAACCTTCCCCTTGGGGGTAGTTCCTTGAATTCCAGAAGATAACCCTGAGAAACTATTTCTAGTGCCCAGGGATCCTGAACATCTCTTGCCCAAGCCTGAGCGAAGAGAGAGAGTCTGCCCCCTACTAGATCCGGTCCCGGATCGGGGGCTACTCCTTCATGCTGTTTTGGTAGCAGCAGCAGGCTTCCTGGCCTGCTTACCCTTGTTCCAGCCTTGCATCGGTTTCCAAGCTGGTTTGGTTTGCGAAGCATTACCCTCTTGTCTAGAGGCTGCCGAGTTGGAGGCCGGTCCGTTCCTGAAATTGCGAAAGGAACGAAAATTAGACTTATTCTTGGCCTTGAAAGGCCTATCTTGTGGGAGGGCGTGGCCCTTACCCCCAGTGATGTCTGAGATAATCTCTTTCAATTCTGGCCCAAAAAGGGTTTTACCCTTGAAAGGGATATTAAGCAACTTTGTCTTGGAAGATACATCCGCTGACCAAGACTTTAGCCAGAGCGCTCTGCGCGCCACAATTGCAAACCCTGAATTTTTCGCCGCTAATCTAGCTAACTGCAAAGTGGCATCTAAAATAAAGGAATTAGCTAACTTAAGTGCGTGAATTCTGTCCATAACCTCCTCATACGGAGTCTCTCTACTGAGCGACTTTTCTAGTTCCTCGAACCAGAACCACGCTACTGTAGTGACAGGAATAATGCACGAAATAGGTTGCAGGAGGTAACCTTGCTGTACAAAAATCTTTTTAAGCAAACCCTCCAATTTTTTATCCATAGGATCTTTGAAAGCACAATTATCCTCGATAGGAATAGTAGTGCGCTTAGCTAGTGTAGAAACTGCCCCCTCGACCTTAGGGACTGTCTGCCATAAGTCCTTTCTGGGGTCGATCATAGGAAATAATTTCTTAAATATAGGAGGGGGGACAAAAGGTATGCCGGTCTTCTCCCACTCCTTATTCACTATGTCCGCCACCCGCTTGGGTATAGGAAAAGCGTCGGGGTGCACCGGAACCTCTAGGAACTTGTCCATCTTGCACAATTTTTCTGGAATGACCAGGTTGTCACAATCATCCAGAGTAGATAGCACCTCCTTAAGCAGTGTGCGGAGATGCTCTAATTTAAATTTAAATGTCACAACATCAGGTTCTGCCTGTTGAGAAATTCTACCTGAATCAGAAATTTCCCCATCTGACAAAACCTCCCTCATGGCCACTTCAGATTGGTGTGAGGGTATGACAGAGCAATTATCATCAGCGCCCTCCTGCTCTACAGTGTTTAAAACAGAGCAATTGCGCTTTCTCTGAAATGCAGGCATTTTGGATAAAATATTTGCTATGGAGTTATCCATTACTGCCGTCAATTGTTGCATAGTAACAAGCATTGGCGCGCTAGAAGTACTAGGGGCCTCCTGCGTGGGCAAAACTGGTGTAGACACAGAAGGAGATGATGTAGAACTATGTCTACTCCCTTCATCTGATGAATCATCTTGGGCAACTTTACTATTTGTGGCAGTACTGTCCTTACTTTGTTTGGCTACTATGGCACAATTATCACACAATTTTGAAGGGGGAGACACATTGGCTTCCATACATACAGAACATAGTTTATCTGAAGGCACAGACATGTTAAACAGGCTTAAACTTGTCAATAAAATACAAAAACCGTTTTAAAACAAAACTGTTACTGTCTCTTTAAATTCTAAACAGGGCACACTTTTTTACTGAATATGTGAAAAACTATGAAGGAATTGTTCAATTTTAACCAAATTTTCACCACAGTGTCTTAAAGCATTCAAAGCATTGCACCCCAAATTCCTTGAATTCCAGAAGATAACCCTGAGAAACTATTTCTAGTGCCCAGGGATCCTGAACATCTCTTGCCCAAGCCTGAGCGAAGAGAGAGAGTCTGCCCCCTACTAGATCCGGTCCCGGATCGGGGGCTACTCCTTCATGCTGTTTTGGTAGCAGCAGCAGGCTTCCTGGCCTGCTTACCCTTGTTCCAGCCTTGCATCGGTTTCCAAGCTGGTTTGGTTTGCGAAGCATTACCCTCTTGTCTAGAGGCTGCCGAGTTGGAGGCCGGTCCGTTCCTGAAATTGCGAAAGGAACGAAAATTAGACTTATTCTTGGCCTTGAAAGGCCTATCTTGTGGGAGGGCGTGGCCCTTACCCCCAGTGATGTCTGAGATAATCTCTTTCAATTCTGGCCCAAAAAGGGTTTTACCCTTGAAAGGGATATTAAGCAACTTTGTCTTGGAAGATACATCCGCTGACCAAGACTTTAGCCAGAGCGCTCTGCGCGCCACAATTGCAAACCCTGAATTTTTCGCCGCTAATCTAGCTAACTGCAAAGTGGCATCTAAAATAAAGGAATTAGCTAACTTAAGTGCGTGAATTCTGTCCATAACCTCCTCATACGGAGTCTCTCTACTGAGCGACTTTTCTAGTTCCTCGAACCAGAACCACGCTACTGTAGTGACAGGAATAATGCACGAAATAGGTTGCAGGAGGTAACCTTGCTGTACAAAAATCTTTTTAAGCAAACCCTCCAATTTTTTATCCATAGGATCTTTGAAAGCACAATTATCCTCGATAGGAATAGTAGTGCGCTTAGCTAGTGTAGAAACTGCCCCCTCGACCTTAGGGACTGTCTGCCATAAGTCCTTTCTGGGGTCGATCATAGGAAATAATTTCTTAAATATAGGAGGGGGGACAAAAGGTATGCCGGTCTTCTCCCACTCCTTATTCACTATGTCCGCCACCCGCTTGGGTATAGGAAAAGCGTCGGGGTGCACCGGAACCTCTAGGAACTTGTCCATCTTGCACAATTTTTCTGGAATGACCAGGTTGTCACAATCATCCAGAGTAGATAGCACCTCCTTAAGCAGTGTGCGGAGATGCTCTAATTTAAATTTAAATGTCACAACATCAGGTTCTGCCTGTTGAGAAATTCTACCTGAATCAGAAATTTCCCCATCTGACAAAACCTCCCTCATGGCCACTTCAGATTGGTGTGAGGGTATGACAGAGCAATTATCATCAGCGCCCTCCTGCTCTACAGTGTTTAAAACAGAGCAATTGCGCTTTCTCTGAAATGCAGGCATTTTGGATAAAATATTTGCTATGGAGTTATCCATTACTGCCGTCAATTGTTGCATAGTAACAAGCATTGGCGCGCTAGAAGTACTAGGGGCCTCCTGCGTGGGCAAAACTGGTGTAGACACAGAAGGAGATGATGTAGAACTATGTCTACTCCCTTCATCTGATGAATCATCTTGGGCAACTTTACTATCTGTGGCAGTACTGTCCTTACTTTGTTTGGCTACTATGGCACAATTATCACACAATTTTGAAGGGGGAGACACATTGGCTTCCATACATACAGAACATAGTTTATCTGAAGGCACAGACATGTTAAACAGGCTTAAACTTGTCAATAAAATACAAAAACCGTTTTAAAACAAAACTGTTACTGTCTCTTTAAATTCTAAACAGGGCACACTTTTTTACTGAATATGTGAAAAACTATGAAGGAATTGTTCAATTTTAACCAAATTTTCACCACAGTGTCTTAAAGCATTCAAAGCATTGCACCCCAAATTCCTTGAATTCCAGAAGATAACCCTGAGAAACTATTTCTAGTGCCCAGGGATCCTGAACATCTCTTGCCCAAGCCTGAGCGAAGAGAGAGAGTCTGCCCCCTACTAGATCCGGTCCCGGATCGGGGGCTACTCCTTCATGCTGTTTTGGTAGCAGCAGCAGGCTTCCTGGCCTGCTTACCCTTGTTCCAGCCTTGCATCGGTTTCCAAGCTGGTTTGGTTTGCGAAGCATTACCCTCTTGTCTAGAGGCTGCCGAGTTGGAGGCCGGTCCGTTCCTGAAATTGCGAAAGGAACGAAAATTAGACTTATTCTTGGCCTTGAAAGGCCTATCTTGTGGGAGGGCGTGGCCCTTACCCCCAGTGATGTCTGAGATAATCTCTTTCAATTCTGGCCCAAAAAGGGTTTTACCCTTGAAAGGGATATTAAGCAACTTTGTCTTGGAAGATACATCCGCTGACCAAGACTTTAGCCAGAGCGCTCTGCGCGCCACAATTGCAAACCCTGAATTTTTCGCCGCTAATCTAGCTAACTGCAAAGTGGCATCTAAAATAAAGGAATTAGCTAACTTAAGTGCGTGAATTCTGTCCATAACCTCCTCATACGGAGTCTCTCTACTGAGCGACTTTTCTAGTTCCTCGAACCAGAACCACGCTACTGTAGTGACAGGAATAATGCACGAAATAGGTTGCAGGAGGTAACCTTGCTGTACAAAAATCTTTTTAAGCAAACCCTCCAATTTTTTATCCATAGGATCTTTGAAAGCACAATTATCCTCGATAGGAATAGTAGTGCGCTTAGCTAGTGTAGAAACTGCCCCCTCGACCTTAGGGACTGTCTGCCATAAGTCCTTTCTGGGGTCGATCATAGGAAATAATTTCTTAAATATAGGAGGGGGGACAAAAGGTATGCCGGTCTTCTCCCACTCCTTATTCACTATGTCCGCCACCCGCTTGGGTATAGGAAAAGCGTCGGGGTGCACCGGAACCTCTAGGAACTTGTCCATCTTGCACAATTTTTCTGGAATGACCAGGTTGTCACAATCATCCAGAGTAGATAGCACCTCCTTAAGCAGTGTGCGGAGATGCTCTAATTTAAATTTAAATGTCACAACATCAGGTTCTGCCTGTTGAGAAATTCTACCTGAATCAGAAATTTCCCCATCTGACAAAACCTCCCTCATGGCCACTTCAGATTGGTGTGAGGGTATGACAGAGCAATTATCATCAGCGCCCTCCTGCTCTACAGTGTTTAAAACAGAGCAATTGCGCTTTCTCTGAAATGCAGGCATTTTGGATAAAATATTTGCTATGGAGTTATCCATTACTGCCGTCAATTGTTGCATAGTAACAAGCATTGGCGCGCTAGAAGTACTAGGGGCCTCCTGCGTGGGCAAAACTGGTGTAGACACAGAAGGAGATGATGTAGAACTATGTCTACTCCCTTCATCTGATGAATCATCTTGGGCAACTTTACTATCTGTGGCAGTACTGTCCTTACTTTGTTTGGCTACTATGGCACAATTATCACACAATTTTGAAGGGGGAGACACATTGGCTTCCATACATACAGAACATAGTTTATCTGAAGGCACAGACATGTTAAACAGGCTTAAACTTGTCAATAAAATACAAAAACCGTTTTATAACAAAACTGTTACTGTCTCTTTAAATTCTAAACAGGGCACACTTTTTTACTGAATATGTGAAAAACTATGAAGGAATTGTTCAATTTTCACCACAGTGTCTTAAAGCATTCAAAGCATTGCACCCCAAATATCAGACCTTTAACCCTTAAAATGACGAAACCGGAGCCGTTTACAGTTTTAACCCCTCTACAGTCCCAGCTACAGCCTTTGCTGCGACTTTACCAAACCCAGGGGGGTATACGATACCAAATGAAGCCTTCTAGGAACCTTTTCAAACACTTCCAGACCCACACACATGCAGCTGCATGTCCTGCTCTCAAAAGTAACTGCGCAGTAATGGCGCTAAAATGAGGCTCTGCCTACTATATAGAAGGCCCTTCCTGACTGGGAAGGTGTCTAAACCAGTGCCTGACGTAAAAAAACGTTCCCCAAAGTTATAAAGTGTGAATTTCAACTTCAAGCTGTATAAAATGACCAAATAAAGCAATCGATCTAGCCCATAAAAGTGTCTACCAGTTTTATAGCCCATATTAAGCCCTTTATTCTGTTTGAGACTAAGAAAATGGCTTACCGGTCCCCATGATGTTGAAAATGACAGCCTTCCAGCATTACTCAGTCTTGTTAGAAATATGGCTAGTCATACCTTAAGCAGAAAAGTCTGCCAACTGTTTCCCCCAACTGAAGTTATCTCATCTCAACAGTCCTATGTGGAAACAGCAAACGATTTTAGTTACTGCTGCTAAAATCATATTCCTCTCACAAACAGAACTCTTCATCTTTTTCTGTTTCAGAGTAAATAGTACATACCAGCACTATTTTAAAATAACAAACTCTTGATAGTAGAATAAAAAACTACAACTAAACACCACATACTCTTCACCATCTCCGTGGAGATGCTGCTTGTTCAGCAGGCAAAGAGAATGACTGGGGTGGGCGGAGCCTAGGAGGGACTATATGGACAGCTTTTGCTGTGCTCTTTGCCATTTCCTGTTGGGGAAGAGAATATTCCCACAAGTTATGGATGACGCCATGGACCGGACTCACCAATGTTGGAGAAATATAGATTTTAATGTCAGATAAGAACCAGACGGTCCACTGGGTCTGACCGGACCATACATAATGCAGTAACAGTAATAGTAGCAAAATATGTGGGTTTATCTATTGCAAATAAGCAGTTATTTATGTAACCGTGTAACACAGTTTCATGTAATGAATATTCAAGGGACATTGTAGTAAACCTTCTTAGTTTCATCCAAAAGGGCTTTTGTTTTTGACAAGCTCACATTCCTTTCCTGAATAAACCAATCTTTTCCTGTCGTACAAAACCAATAAAGCAGTATTAGTTTCAAGTGAAATTTAAACAGATTGCATTTAGCATTGTAGAATATGCTTTTGACTAAATACTGAAACACATTCATGGTAGAACATTTTTAAGTACAGTTTGCCTTCTATTGGGCATTTTAATGCAAAACCTACATACACTAGTGACCCTAGACCATTGAAGTAAATTCCTATAAGATGTTTAGTTATGCACAACATGTGTAATGCACTTTCATGACAAATTTTTCCCATTACTCCTTGAAAATCTGGCCTGTTATGGGTTCTTGAGGACTGGAGTTGAGAAACTGTGGATTAAAATGACTGTACATTACAATTAAATACAGCAGACATGTATAGTGATAGAGAATGCAGTAGTAAAATAAACTTTCATTTCCTGTTCCCTGTGACAGCCACCAGCCAATCATAGACTTATATACACATATACTGTGAACTATTGCACATGCTCAGTAGGAGTTGGTGCCTCAGAAAGTATGCCTATAAAAAAGACTTGCACAATGTGCCACTAGCTAGCTCCCAATAATGCACTGCTGCTCTTGAGGCTACTTAGGTATGCTTTAAACAAAGGATTTTAAAAGAGCTAAGCAAATTTGATTATAGAAGTAAAATGAAAAGTTGTTTGAAATCACATGCTCTACCTGAATCTTGAATATTTAATTTTGACTTTATTGTCCTTTTTTGTGGCAATAATTGTCTCTCTGTAGACTATTTTGCCACTTATTAATTTAAATTAATATTCATGGGTATGTCATGTGATCTTCACAGCCTTGTAATTGTTTTTCAGCAAGAATAAGTTGGAAATGCGTTGTAACAGAACAGCAGCGCTTATTAGCTTTCATTGGTGCTGCCTGCAGGACAGGCCTGACACCTGTCTAGAGTCCGATTCTGTTCACACTAGCACTGATCCCTCTATTCTGCCTGTCACACGGCAGGAAGAAGAAACCTGAGGCGCTTACTTGAAAGGCCTCCCCCTGAACCGTGTCATGCTTTTGCTATCCACCAAGCCCTACATAAAAGCAGTCGTGAAAACAAAGATGATTCAAACGCTTTTCAGATGTGTGCTGCGAGATGTGTCAGTGCAGAAGGGCAGCACAGGACTCTTTGTTTACATGCCCAGGTGTCTGAATAAGTTAGTGGATGTTCTAACAAGCTGAAGTTGCTTATTATCTTCCACTAATTCAGTGCATTGGCAAATCTAAAGCATAGGTGGGTGCCTGATTTTATCTTCAATTAAATTGCACCAGTTTTTTGTTTAACCTCAGATTTTCAGCACATCAGTGGTTGTCTTGTAAGCAGCAATTATTTTTCATTTTCTTTTATTTTAGAAACATCTTTTGCTTTGCCTACTTTACTTTTTTTCTTTGAGTTGTTTTGTAAGCTGTTTCAGCCAAGGTCATCTAACATTAAAGCTATCTCTCTCGCTCTCTGTCTGTCTCTCTCTCTCTCTTGCTCTCTGTCTGTCTGTCTCTCTCTCTCTGTCTGTCTCTCGCTCTTGCTCTCTCTCTCTCTGTCTCTCGCTCTCTGTCTGTCTCTCGCTCTCATATAGGGCTCGATTAAACAAGCCGTTCGCCCCCCTACTACTGCAGGTTCTCACAAGAACCTGCAGTCAATATTTATCAAGCAGCGGCCATTAGACTGCTGCTTCCCTAACTTCTCCACCTCTTAGAAGAGGTGATTGGCTGAGCGCGGGTAGGGGGTGGTGTTGCACAAGAGTGCAAAATAGCGCTCTTGTGCAATGCTGAATTCCCGCAGCAGATTGCTACCCGCCACCGGCGAACTGGGATGGACAGTGGCGAATATGGGCTCCCCTGTCTGACCTAGCTTGATAAATCGAGCCTATAGTATAGTAAGGGGTAAATGTATTATGCTGCATTCACACTTTTTAGGCTATGAGGAGCATGTTTGCATGAGCGAGTCTGCAGCCACAAATTTAAGATGCAGAAACTGCTTCTTTTGCCTCTTCACCACCTTAGAGTTGACGAGATCAATCACATTGCTCGTTAGGGGTGTCCAACAAGCCCTGCTCTTGTGCTATTTGTTGCACAAGAGCAGGGACGGCATTGCACAAGTGTGATGCAGCATCACTAGTATATATATAAACAAAGCACAATGTGTGTGCACTCTCACCAAAAATATTTCATCGGCCGGGGTGCTATCTGGGTGTCAATAATGAAAGATAAAACATTATGCAAAAATTATTTATTGAGTTGACGTTTCGGGGTAGAAGAATCCCTTCTACCCCGAAACATCACCTCAATAAATTATTTTTGCACAGTTGACTGAAGTCCGGCGAGTGCTTTATAATCTTTCATTATATATATATATATATATATATATATATATATATATATATAT
>NC_069507.1:58446951-58451951 GCF_027579735.1 Bombina bombina | reverse complement strand
ATATAAAATTGTTATCTTGGAAAGTTCTATTTTTAATGGCTATTTCCTCGGCTCGAAGAGTCTCTGAGTTATCAGCCCTACATTGTGATTCTCCTTATCTGATCTTTCACTCAGACAAGGTAGTTCTGCGTACTAAACCTGGGTTCTTACCTAAGGTTGTCTCTAACAGGAACATCAATCAAGAGATTGTTGTTCCATCTTTGTGTCCAAATCCTTCTTCAAAGAAGGAACGTCTTCTACACAATCTGGATGTAGTTCGTGCCCTCAAGTTCTACTTGCAGGCAACTAAAGATTTTCGCCAAACTTCTTCCCTGTTTGTCGTTTATTCTGGACAGAGGAGAGGTCAAAAAGCTTCTGCTACCTCTCTCTCTTTTTGGCTTCGTAGCATAATACGTTTAGCCTATGAGACTGCTGGACAGCAGCCTCCTGAAAGAATTACAGCTCATTCCACTAGAGCTGTGGCTTCCACTTGGGCCTTTAAGAATGAGGCCTCTGTTGAACAGATTTGCAAGGCTGCAACTTGGTCTTCGCTTCATACTTTTTCCAAATTTTACAAATTTGACACTTTTGCTTCTTCGGAGGCTATTTTTGGGAGAAAGGTTCTTCAGGCAGTGGTTCCTTCTGTATAATGAGCCTGCCTATCCCTCCCGTCATCCGTGTACTTTTGCTTTGGTATTGGTATCCCAGAAGTAATGATGACCCGTGGACTGATCACACATAACAGAAGAAAACATAATTTATGCTTACCTGATAAATTCCTTTCTTCTGTTGTGTGATCAGTCCACGGCCCGCCCTGTTTTGTAAGGCAGGTACATATTTTTTAAATTATAATTCAGTCACCACTACACCCTTGGCTTCTCCTTTCTCGTTGGTCTTTGGTCGAATGACTGGAGGTGACGTAGAGGGGAGGAGCTATATAGCAACTCTGCTGGGTGAATCCTCTTGCACTTCCTGTAGGGGAGCAGATAATATCCCAGAAGTAATGATGACCCGTGGACTGATCACACAACAGAAGAAAGGAATTTATCAGGTAAGCATAAATTATGTTTTTATTTTCTAACAATGGAATTGATGAGAAAATTCTGCCATACCGACATAATATCATGTATGTATAATTTACATTTTTAGTATTCTGGGGAATGGTACTTCACTGGAATTACACTATGTATATAAGACTTTAGCCTACTGGCAATGCACAGGCTTTTTAATAACTTTTAATTTATGTAAAACGTTTTTGCTGGAATGTAAAATCGTTTTCATTTTCTGAGGTACTGGGTGAATAAAATGTTTGGGCACTATTTTTCCACTTGGCAGTTTCTGGATCTAATTATGACAGTTTACTGATCTCTCTCACTGTTGTGTGTGAGGGGGTGGGACCTTTTTTTGGCGCTTTTGCTACGCATTAAAAATTTCAGTCACAAGCTCATCGTTTTTTCCTGCATGTTCCGGTTTTTCTCTACTGAATCCAGGGATCTTCAAAGCTAATTTGAGGGAAGTAATCTAACAGAGCTGTAAGATTGTAGTTGACTGTGATATAAAACATTTATTCTTTAACTTTTTTATGCCTCAGGGTTAGTTATTCCTTGCTACTGGGTACAAGCCTTTGCTAAATTGCGTTTTGTTTTACAAAGCTTATTGTTTTCATCTGTTATATATATTCAGTGCTTCTTAAGCACAGTTCGTTTTTTCATTGTATTTCCAAATTGCAAGTTTATTTGCTAGTTTGTTAAACATGTCTGATTCAGAAGATGAGACCTGTACTATTTGTACTAACGCCAAGGTGGAGCCCAATAGAAATTTATGTACTAACTGTATTGATGCTACATTAAATAAAAGTCAATCTGTACAAGTTGAACAAATTTCACCAAACAACGAGGGGAGAGTTATGCCGACTAACTCGCCTCACGTGACAGTACCTGCATCTCCCGCTCGGGACGTGCGCGAAATGGCGGCGCCCAGTACATCTGGGCGGCCATTACAAATAACATTACAAGATATGGCTACTGTTATGACTGAGGTCTTGGCTAAATTACCAGAACTAAGGGGCAAGCGTGATCACTCTGGGGTGAGAACAGAGTGCGCTGATAATGTTAGGGCCATGTCAGATACTGCGTCACAACTTGCAGAACATGAGGACGGAGAGCTTCATTCTGCGGCTGACGGTTCTGATCCAAACAGATTGGATTCAGATATTTTAAATTTTAAATTTAGGCTGGAAAACCTCCGTGTTTTACTAGGGGAGGTGTTAGCGGCCCTGAATGATTGTAACACAGTTGCAATACCAGAGAAAATGTGTAGGTTGGATAAATATTTTGCTGTACCAACAAGTACTGACGTTTTTCCTATACCTAAGAGACTAACTGAAATTATTACTAAGGAGTGGGATAGACCAGGTGTGCCGTTCTCACCCCCTCCGATATTTAGAAAGATGTTTCCAATAGACACCGCCACACGGGACTTATGGCAAACGGTCCCTAAGGTGGAGGGAGCAGTTTCTACTTTAGCTAAACGTACCACTATCCCGGTAGAGGATAGCTGTGCCTTTTCAGATCCAATGGATAAAAAATTAGAGGGTTACCTTAAGAAAATGTTTGTTCAACAAGGTTTTATATTGCAACCCCTTGCATGCATTGCGCCGATCACGGCTGCAGCAGCATTCTGGATTGAGTCTCTAGAAGAGAACCTTGGTTCAGCTACGCTGGACGACATTTCAGACAGGCTTAGAGTACTTAAGCTATCTAATTCATTCATTTCGGAAGCCGTAGTACATTTAATTAAACTTACGGCTAAGAATTCCGGATTCGCCATTCAGGCGCGCAGAGCACTGTGGCTAAAATCCTGGTCAGCTGATGTAACTTCTAAGTCCAAATTACTTAATATACCTTTCAAGGGACAGACCTTATTTGGGCCTGGTTTGAAAGAAATTATCGCTGACATTACAGGAGGTAAGGGCCACGCCCTACCTCAAGACAAAGCCAAATCTAAGGCTAGACAGTCTAATTTTCGTTCCTTTCGGAATTTCAAAGCAGGAGCAGCATCAACTCCCACTACTCCAAAACAAGAAGGATCTGGTGCTCGCTACAGACAAGGCTGGAGACCTAACCAGTCCTGGAACAAGGGCAAGCAGGCCAGGAAGCCTGCAGCTGCCACTAAGACAGCATGAATTGAGGGCCCCCGATCCGGGATCGGATCTAGTGGGGGGCAGACTTTCTCTTTTCGCCCAGGCTTGGGCAAGAGATGTCCAGGATCCCTGGGCGCTAGAGATAATATCTCAGGGATACCTTCTGGACTTCAAACACTCTCCTCCAAGAGAGAGATTTCATCTGTCAAGGTTGTCGACAAACCAAACAAAGAAAGAAGCGTTTCTACGCTGCATACAAGAACTATCGTTAATGGGAGTAATCCATCCAGTTCCACGGTCGGAACAGGGAAAAGGGTTTTACTCAAATCTGTTTGTGGTTCCCAAAAAAGAGGGAACTTTCAGACCAATCCTGGATTTAAAGATCCTAAACAAATTCCTAAGAGTTCCATCATTCAAAATGGAGACTATCCGGACAATTTTACCCATGATCCAAGAGGGTCAGTACATGACCACAGTGGACTTAAAGGACGCTTACCTTCACATACCGATTCACAAAGATCATTACCGGTATCTAAGATTTGCCTTTCTAGACAGGCATTACCAGTTTGTAGCTCTTCCATTCGGATTGGCTACAGCTCCAAGAATCTTCACAAAGGTTCTAGGCGCTCTTCTGGCGGTACTAAGACCGCGGGGAATTTCGGTAGCTCCCTACCTAGACGACATTCTGATACAAGCTTCAAGCTTTCAAACTGCCAAGTCTCATACAGAGTTAGTGCTGGCATTTCTAAGGTCACATGGATGGAAGGTGAACGAAAAGAAAAGTTCACTCGTTCCACTCACAAGAGTTCCCTTCCTGGGGACTCTTATAGATTCTGTAGAAATGAAGATTTACCTGACAGAGGACAGGTTAACAAGACTTCAAAGTGCTTGCCGCACCCTTTATTCCATTCAACACCCATCGGTGGCTCACTGCATGGAGGTAATCGGCTTAATGGTAGCGGCAATGGACATAGTGCCTTTTGCTCGCTTACACCTCAGACCACTGCAATTGTGCATGCTAAGTCAGTGGAATGGGGATTACTCAGACTTGTCCCCTTCTCTGAATCTGGATCAAGAGACCAGAAATTCTCTTCTATGGTGGCTCTCTCGGCCACATCTGTCCAGGGGGATGCCATTCAGCAGACCAGACTGGACAATTGTAACAACAGACGCCAGCCTTCTAGGTTGGGGTGCCGTCTGGAATTCTCTGAAGGCTCAGGGACAATGGAGTCAGGAGGAGAGTCTCCTGCCAATAAACATTCTGGAATTGAGAGCAGTCCTCAATGCCCTCCTGGCTTGGCCTCAGTTGACAACTCGGGAGTTCATCAGGTTTCAGTCGGACAACATCACGACTGTAGCTTACATCAACCATCAGGGAGGGACAAGAAGCTCCCTAGCAATGATGGAAGTATCAAAGATAATTCGCTGGGCAGAGTCTCACTCTTGCCACCTGTCAGCAATCCACATCCCGGGAGTGGAGAACTGGGAGGCGGATTTCTTAAGTCGTCAGACTTTTCATCCGGGGGAGTGGGAACTTCATCCGGAGGTCTTTGCCCAAATACTTCGACGTTGGGGCAAACCAGAGATAGATCTCATGGCGTCTCGACAGAACGCCAAGCTTCCTCGTTACGGGTCCAGATCCAGGGATCCAGGAGCAGTCCTAATAGATGCCCTGACAGCACCTTGGGACTTCAGGATGGCTTATGTGTTTCCACCCTTCCCGATGCTTCCTCGATTGATTGCCAGAATCAAACAGGAGAGAGCATCAGTGATTCTGATAGCACCTGCATGGCCACGCAGGACTTGGTATGCAGACCTGGTGGACATGTCATCCTGTCCACCTTGGTCTCTACCTCTGAAACAGGACCTTCTGATTCAG
>NC_069507.1:58401951-58434451 GCF_027579735.1 Bombina bombina | reverse complement strand
TCTCAATGACAGCAGTCTGCCGCAAAGCCTGAGCAGTCCAAGGGATCTTGGAAACCATCTCAGTCTTGAAATAAAGCCAAGCAGAGCAAGAAATCTGCCGAGACAAAATCGACATGAACGGGTGGCCCCCGATCCGTCTCTGGATCTCGTAGTGAGCAGACTGTCTCTTTTTGCAGAGGCTTGGACGAGAGACGTGCTAGATCCTTGGGTTTGGGAGGGTTCCGGTGTATGGAGGTGATTGTACTCATGGTATCCAGTATAGATGTCTTTCCATTTGCCAGGTTCCATCTAAGACCTCTTCAGTTGTGCATGCTGAGGCAATGGAACGGCGATCACTCAGATCTATCCCAACAGATCTTTCTGGACAAATGGTAGAGGGAATCCCTCTCTTGGTGGCTCCGTCCAGATCAGATGTCCCAGGGGACATCCTTCCTGAGACCATCCTTGGAGAATGTGACGTCGGACGCAAGCCTCTCAAGATGGGGGAGCTGTTTAGGGTGCCAGGAAGGCACAGGGCAGGTGGAATTGGGAGGAGTTGCTTCTTCCGATCAACATCCTGGAACTTCGAGGGATCTTCAACGCTCTGAGGGCTTGGCCCCTCCTGGAGTCATCCCAGTTCATCAGATTCCAGTCGGACAACATTACCTCGGTGGCTTACTTCAACCATCAGGGGGGAATGAGAAGCTCCCTAGCCATGAGAGAAGTATCTCGGATTCTGGAGTGGGCGAAGACCCACAACTCTTCGCTGTTAGTGATCCACATCCCAGGTGTGGACAACTGGGAAGCGAATTTTCTCAGCAATCGTTTCATCCGGGAGAATGGTCTCTTCACCCCAAAGTGTTTTTGGAGATTTGCAACAGATGGGGGACTCCAGAGATAGATCTCTTGGCCTCCAGACTCAAATTCAAGCTACCCAGATACGAGTCATGGTCCAGGGATCCCCAGGCAGAACTGATAGATGCCTTAGCAGTGCCTTGGGGATTCAACCTAGTCTACATATTTCCACCGTTACCACTTCTACCTCGAGCAGTGGCCCGCATTAAGCAGGAGCAAGCATCAACTATTCTGAATGCTTCGTTGTGGCCACGGAGGATGTGGTTTGCGGATCTGGTGGGGATGTCATAGTCTCCTCCATAGAGGATCTGCTGGTACAGGGCTACTTTGTGCATCATAGTCTAGATTCTCTGAGGCTGACTGCGTGGAGATTGAACGCTTAGCCAGGAGAGGGTTTTCTGAGAGTGTGATTGATACTCTCATTCAAGCCAGGAAGCTGGTCACCCAACGCATCTATCGTAAGGTGTGGATGACCTACTTACTCTGGTGTGAGACTCGTGGATATTCCTGGCACAAGGTCAGGGTATCCAGGATACTTTCCTTTCTCCAGGACGGTTTGGAGAAGGGTCCTGCCGCCAGTTCGTTGAAGGGACAGATTTTGGCTCTATCTGTGTTGTTACACAAGAAGCTTGCTGAGCTTCCTGATATACAGTCTTTTGTTCAGGCCCTATCGAGGATCAGGCCTGTATTTAGACATTCTGCTCCTCTTTGGATTTTGAATCTGGTTCTTAGGGTTTTGAAGAGGGCCCCGTTTGAGCCTATGCATTCTCTTGACATTAAGATACTTTCTTTGAAGGTTCTTTTTCTACTGGCTATTGCTTCGGCACGCAGAGTCTGAGTTAGTGGCATTGCAATGTGAGCCTCCTTACCTGTTTTTTCATGCTGATAAGGCTGTCCTTCGCACTGGGTTGGGATTTCTCCCTAAGGTTGTGTCTGATCGCAACATTAATCAGGGGATTGTGGCTCCTTCCTTGTGTCTTAACCCTTATTCTTCAAAGGAACGGTTACTTCAATACTTGGATGTGATTCAAGCTTTGACATTTTATCTTCAGGCTACAAAGGATTTCAGACAGACTTCAGCATTGTTTGTTGTCTATTTGGGGAAGCGCAAAGGGCAGAAGGCTTCTTCCACTTTTCTATCTTTTTGGCTGAGGAGTATGATTTGCTTGGCTTGTGAGACAGTGGGACATAAGCCTCCTCAGAGGATTACGGCTCACTCAACTAGAGCTGTGGCTTCTTCTTGGGCCTTCAAGAATGAGGCCTCTATGGAGCAAATTTGTAAGGCAGCTACCTGGTCCTTCTTACATACTTTTTCAAAGTTTTACAAATTTGCCTTTTTTGCTTCAGCTCAAGCAGCTTTTGGGAGAAGGGTTTTGCAGGCTGTGGTGCCCTCAGACTAGGGTCTGCCTCTTTTTTACCCTCCGGTTTCCATTCAGTGTCCTCTAGAGCTTGGGTATTTGTTTCCCACAAGTAATGAATGAAGCTGTGGACTCTCCTCGTATTCAGATGGAAAACTTAAATTATGCTTACCTGATGATAATTTCATTTCCATCTGTACGAGGAGAGTCCATGGCTCCCGCCCAGTTCTTCGTTGGGCAGACCTAAATTTCTTTGTTTTTTCTTCTGGCACCATTTATACCCTAATATTTCTCCTACTGTTCCTTGTTCCCTCAGCAGAATGACTGGGGGATTGTCAGGGTTTTTCCCTGATCTGTTTGCCATGTGCTGCTGGCAGCCATTTTACTCACCTCTCTTGCTGACCCTGGTGCATACTGTGTGATGCTGCTCATTTCCTGCACTTCCTTTTATGGCCAGACTGGTGTCATCATCCGTGTGAGACAGGATGCAGTCTCAGAATTGTGATGTCATCACTTATTATTTAAAGGGCCTCTGTTCAGTATGCTTTGCCCTTGCGTTTTCTCAGACCTGTTTATGAGAGCTCCTGTGTATTTCCTGGCTGTCTGACGTCCCTCCTGGTTCCTGATTCCTGGCTTGTTCCTGACTCTGCTGTTCTCCTTGTTCCTGATTCCGGCTCGTCTGACTATTTGCTTTGGCTCCTGACTTGGCTCGTCTGACTACCAGTTCTGGTTTTGATTCCTGGCTTGTTATTTGACTTGTGGACTTTTTATTATTTTTTGCTATTAATAAAGGTGTGATTATTTTTGCACTTCTTGTCTCAGTCTGATTCCTGGCACCCTGACATTACGCAAGGGCTATGAATCCTGATGGTGCTAATAATCCACCTTTACCTGCCATAATTTCCAGGATGGATGAACAGGATCACCGCTTGGATCAATTTGCACTAACCCTGCAAACCCTGCTGACTCGCACTGCACATTTGGACCAAAGTGTCCCGCAAGTTATGGCTGCTCCTGTTTCCGCTGCTGCACCTAGTCCTACCAGGATCATGTCCGGTTCTGCACCTCTACCTCAGCGATATGGAGGCGATCCTAATCAGTGCATAGGTTTTTTGAACCCGGTGGGCATTTACTTTGAGATGTTACCTCAGGCGTTTCCCTCTGACAGAGCTAAGGTGGGATTTCTCATTTCGTTACTCTCTTGACACAGCTCTTGCCTGGGCTAATCCCTTGTGGGAGACTAATAAACCTGTGATTTCAAATTACCCTGAATTTGTGGCCTCCTTTCGAGGGGATTTGATGTTCCGGCTCGCTCCTCCTCTGCTGCTAAATGACTCAAGTCCTTTCAGCAAGGTACAAGATCTGTTGCTCAGTATTTTAAGACAACAAGGACAGAAAGATCAGGGGTTCATATAGCACTCATTCTCACTCAAAAGTATATAAAAATATATACCCAATAATTATTGAACTCATTCATACCATAAGGTATGACTGTGTTCAAGTTGAAAACCCATTTCGTTTCCATCTTTAACAGTCTTTGTTCAATATTACACCCTCTAATTCCTGGTTTAAGTTTCTCAAGACCCCAGCATTTCATAGCATTGGTTTTCCCATTATGGGATTGTAAAAAGTGTTTAGCTACACTTGTAATTTGTTTTTTATCCTCTTCATCCTTATGGGCTGTCCTTATGTTGCTGAGATGTTCAGTCATGCTTGTAACCAACATCAACCAACAACATCCTATACACAAGTAGTTACCATCACCCATCAACAATTAGAGGGTTACCTATGGGGGAATACACTCGCCTAAGAAGGAACTGTAGTACACTTGAGAATTTTAAAACAGCAGCTAGAGATCTCAGACAACGATTACTGGAACATGGATATTCTAGAAAGTTATTAGCAAAGGCTTATAAGGGTATATATTTAATAAACATATAATCTATCTATGATTTCTTGCTAAAATATTTAGTTACTTGATAAATTTTATTTTTTTGCCCCATTAATAGCGTAGGGCAATATGGGTACATATATAGACTACGAGTTACATTATCATTATGTAGTTCTATAAGATAGTTAGAATTAATTTATTTTTAAATTATTTTACACACTTTGATTTACATACACACAATGGTGTTACTTCTATTGATGGTTTATAGGCATTGTCAATGTGACAGGATTCTATCACATTTTATCTGCACATAGTCCGTGCCATGATAGCATTTTTACCATTGTTGATTATTATGGGATAATCTTGTGGACTAACTTTCTGTAACACCATTATCATCTAACTAATATATTTTTATTATGTCACTTATTCCATACTGTATTATAGTAATATGTAATTAATCATAAATCACCACATATAATTATTCTGGTGAAACTTCTATTACTAACATATTCAGTATTTACTTACATACTAATCTTGATGGAGCTGAGCATCTTTCGATATTTATTTACATGTTTATGAGTCTATTCAAGTCTAGAGGGCTATATTACCTCACAGGAATAATATATCCTGGTAACATGATTTTGAAGCCTTCTATAACGTACTTCACATAATGTTTGCCACGGGATTTCATATCCGGGAGCATGAATGTGTTTATACCATAGACTCTTATAATGTACTTACACACTCAACTACATATGGTGTGTTTAGATCGACATCTGCTCAGATGGTTAGTATGATGTGACATTCGTGACCCTATCTCAGTTATTCTTCTGATCGGACATTTAGAGAGCTCTGCAGTGAGGTACTAGTGACAACAGATTTGGGTGATACTTCACATCGCATATTGGCGAAGTTTGCTCGGTATGTCCAACAGCAAAAATGATTATTAGGAGACACTGTGAGAAATATCGTAGACAGTTTCACACATTTGTTTGTATTATACCCAATCAGCGTACGGACTATCCGTGCACAAACTACTACCACCCAATCAACTTACGCCTATCAGTGGGTTCAACCTCTGCTAAACGCCCATTGACTAATTTAGAGGCGGCGTCTCTGGGCACGGCCCTGATTGGCTGGAAGTATACTAAATGCGGATATAAAAGGTCGCTAACGCTGAAGCCTCGGCTTATTCATTTTTCATGCTGAATGTATAACATTGACAAAGGCTTTTAAAGCCGAAACGCGTTTGTCCTACAGCTTAAGAATTCTAGCTGCTCAGTCACTCCAGACACCTGACACCGATGTTTCCTGCTATCGGCCAGGAAACAGAGGAGTGATCAGCGGTTTTACTTTTTAATTTGTATTGGTTCACTAAGGTGTGGGTAGCTTAACATATAATCTAATTTTTCCAGGGAATTATATCCCGTTTTTTAACATTAGTAATAAAATATGAATGATTTTATACTAAATTACTTTTGAGTGAGAATGAGTGCTATATGAACCCCTGATCTTTCAGTCCTTGTTGTCTTAATGTATTTGCTTAATAGGGGTAGCACCGGAATTTATCCTTGAATTCCTTAAATCACCTACCACACAGTGTAGTACCATTATTTTTCTATTGTTCCCATTGTTGCTCAGTATGCCAGAGGTAGGTTGGAACAATGAAGCCCTTGTTGCCGCCTTCTTTCATGGGCTCTCTGATGCGATTAAAGACGAAGTTGCTGCCAGAGATTTACCAGAAGATCTCGAGGCATTGGTGTCTTTTTTGATCCTAATTGACATCAGACTAAGTGAGAGGTCCTCTTTCAAGGAGCGCTTGCGGAAGCCTCCTGTTCCATTGTCTCCTACATTTTTCGTTCCCACCCATGCCTCCCTTTCCTTCCATGCCTCCTGGTCCCGAGTCACCAGGTACTGCTGAGATGATGCAGTTGGGATTCACGCGTCTTTCCGCGGCGGAGAGGGCCTTTAGGAGGAGGGAGGGGCTCTGCCTCTATTGTGGGTTACAGGGTCACCTTTTGAAGTCTTGTCCTACACGGCTGGGAAACGCTCACACCTAAGGACCTGTCGGGGGCAGACCTTGGGTGGTTTATCCTCGTCCCTGGAACCGCTAAAGGAGAAACCTTTGGTCACGGTTGTCCTTTCCTGGGTGGACTCCTCCATAGTCACCCAGGCTCTTGTTGACTTCGGTGCTGCTGGCTATTTCATTGACAGTGTTTTTGTATCAAAACAATCCATTCCTGATTTTCCTCGGTCTGTTCCGCTTGCTTTTGAGGCCATTGATGGCAGGCCCCCTCAGCCCGCACTCGTTACTCATGAAACTGCTCTGTTATCCATCGCTGTTGGGGCTCTCCATTTTGAAACTCTCCAGTTCCAGGTGATAAACTCTCCGCATTTTCCGGTTATTCTGGGTTATCCCTGGCTCCAAAAGCACAATCCCAGTCTCGACTGGCGCAGGTCCGAAATTTTGTCATGGTCTCCGCAATGTATTTCCACTAGTCTTCGGAAACCAGTTAAAGTCCTGTGCACGTCTTCGGTATCTAAATTGCCAGAGGAGTACCGAGAGTTCCTAGACGTTTTTGACAAGGTGCGTGCCGGTACGTTGCCTCCTCATCGTTCTTACGATTGTGCCATAGACCTGCATCCTGGAGCCATTACTCCTCGGGGCCAGGTTTACCCTCTGTCTGTTGCAGAGAATTGTGCTATGGAGGAGTATGTTGCTGATGCTCTGTTACAGGGGATCATCCACAAATCCTGCTCTCCTGCAGGGGCTGGCTTCTTCTTTGTGAAGAAAAAGGATGGCGAGTTAAGACCATGCATCGATTATAGGGGTCTTAATCGTCTTACTATTAAGAATGCTTACCCTATTCTGCTCATTACGGAACTCTTTGACCGCCTCAAGGGCCTTTACTAAACTTGATTTGAGAGTAGCGTACAATCTCGTTAGTATCAAGGAGGGCCACGAATGGAAAACAGCATTTAACCCCAGGAGCGAGCATTATGAGTATCTTGTAATGCCCTTTGGCCTATGTAATGCTCCTGCTTTTTTCCAGGAATTTATTAATGATGTCCTACGAGATATGTTACAACAGTGTGTTGTGGTGTACTTAGACAAAATCCTCATACACTCACCCACACTTGAGGCTCTTCGTTCTGATGTTACACGGGTTCTTCAGAGACTACGTGAGAACGGCCTGTTTTGTAAACTCGAGAAATATGAGTTCCATCAGACTCAAGTAACCTTCCTAGGTTATGTTATCTCCGTTGCAGGGTTCTCCATGGATCCTGACAAGTTATCTGCAGTTCTGCAGTGGCCTCGCCCATTTGGTCTTCGGTCTATTCAACGTTTTTGGGGTTCGCCAATTACTATAGAAAGTTTATTAAAAACTTTTCTTCCTTAGTCAAACCTATCACATACATGACCCGTAAAGAGAGTGATCCACTCCATTGGTCACCTACTGCCATTAAGGCCTTTGATAGTCTTAAGACTGCCTTTGCTGCTGCTCCAGTTCTGGCTCTTCCTAACCCTGTCCTGCCTTTTCGATCTTGAAGTCGATGCGTCTGAGACTGGAGTAGGTGCCCTCTTGTCTCAATGTTTTACGCCTGACGGTTCCTTGCATCCGTGTGGTTTCTTCTCTAAGAAATTGTCTCCAGCAGAGTGCAATTATGAAATTGGTGACTGGGAATTACTGGCCATAATTTTGGCACTCAAGGAATGGAGGCATCTTCTCGAGGGTACTAGCGTGCCAGTGCTCATTTTTACTGACCGCAAGAATTTAACTTATCTATTTGAAGCAAAACGTTTGTCGCCCCGACAGGCAAGATGGGCGCTATTTTTGTCACGGTTTAATTATGTGGTCTCCTACCTGCCTGGAATGTTAGGGCTGATGCCCTCTCTCGACAGTTTTCGCCTCTGTCCAAGGAGGAGTCTGTACCTACTCCAGTTATACCTCCTGACCATATTTTGGCTACCATACTTACTAATTTGACTTCTCACTTGGGGGAGGAGATCCTGGCTGCACAAACCAATGCACCTCCTGAGAAACCTAGTGGTAAGTGTTTTGTTCCTGAGAATCTTCAAACTAAAATTTTGCGCACTTACCACTATCCTAAAGCCGCAGGTCACCCAGGCAAGAACCAAATGATTTGGTCTGTCACTCGACAATTCTGGTGGCCAGCTCTTCGTTCTGATGTTGCTGCGTATGTTGCCTCCTACTCAGTTTGTGCACAGAATAAGACTCCTCGACGTCTTCCTGTGGATCTTCTTCAACCTATTGCTAATGGTGAGCGTTCTTGTACACATCTTTTCATGGACTTCATTATCGAGCTCCCTGTTTCCAATGGCAATACTGTTATCCTTATGGTGGTTGACTGTTTTTCTAAAATGTCACATTGCATTCCCTTGAAGAAGTTGCCTACCACTCAGGAGCTTGCTTCAATTTTTGCCTGGGTGGTCTTCCGTTTACATGGGTTACCCAAGGAGATAGTGTCGGACCGGGGTAGCCAGTTTGTCTCCAGATTTTGGCGTTCCTATTGGGCTCAAATGGGCATCCATCTTTCTTTCTCCTCGGTTTATCACCCTCAATCCAATGGGGCTGCGGAACGGTTTAATCAAGCTCTGGAACAGTTCCTCCTTTGCTGTGTCTCAGATCACCACAATAATTGGTCTGAACTGTTACCTTGGGCAAAGTTTGCTCTTAATAGTGCTATTAATGCTTCCTCCAAGTTATCCCCGTTCATGACGAATTATGGGTTTCAACCAACCTTGTTGCCCGATTCATTCATGTCTCAGGGTATTCCGGCTTTGGAGGAGCATTTCCGGCAACTTCGTTCCACGTCGGTGCAGATTCAGGATTGCCTTTATCGTTCTATGCAGCGCCAAAAGTTCCAGGCTGATCGTAGGCGTCTGCCCGCGCTTTCCTACCAGATTGGTGAGAGAGTTTGGCTGTCCTTCCGCAACTTGAACCTTTGTGTGCCTTCCAATAAACTGGCTCCCCGTTATGTTGGTCCTTTTCAAATACTCCAATGGGTCAATCCTGTGGCCTACGCTCTTGACCTTCCTCCTGCAATGTGCATCTCCAATGTTTTTCATGTCTCCCTCTTGAAACCATTGGTTTGTAATCGGTTTACCACTGTGTTGCCTCGTCCCCGCCCTATCTTTGTTGACAACCATGAGGAGTTTGAGGTCAGCAGCATTATTGACTCTCGTATGGCTAGGGGCCGCGTACAGTATTTGGTTCACTGGAGGGGCTCCGGTCCGGAGGAGCGTTCATGGGTTCCCTCCTCTGATGTTCATGCTCCCGCCCTCCTCCGTGCCTTCCATGCCCGTTTCCCCAAAAAGCCTTTTGTCCTCCCGCGGGGGAGGGGTCGTTGAGGGGAGGGTACTGTCAGGGTTTTTTCCCCTGATCGTTTTGCCATGTGCTGCTGGCAGCCATTTTACTCACCTCTCTTGCTAACCCTGGTACATACTGTGTGATGCTCATTTCCTGCACTTCCTTTTATGGCCAGACTGGTGTCATCATCCGTGTGAGACAGGATGCAGTCTCAGAATTGTGATGTCATCACTTATTATTTAAAGGGCCTCTGTTCAGTATGCTTTGCCTTTTCGTTTTCTCAGACCTGTTTGTGAGAGCTCCTGTGTATTACCTGGTTGTCTGACGTCCCTCCTGGTTCCTGATTCCTGGCTTTTTCCTGACTCTGCTGTTCTCCTTGTTCCTGATTCCGGCTAGTCTGATTATTCGCTTTGGCTCCTGACTCGGCTCGTCTGACTACCAGTTCTGGTTTTGATTCCTGGCTTATTTGACTTGTGGACTTTTTATTATTTTTTGCTATTAATAAAGGTGTGATTATTGTTGCACTTCTTGTCTCAGTCTGATTCCTGGCACCCTGACAGGGATGAGGGGAGTGGGGTAGGTATTTAAGCCTTTGGCTGGGGTGTCTTTGCCTCCTCCTGGTGGCTAGGTTCTGTTTTTCCCACAAGTAATGAATGAAGCCATGGACTCTCCTCGTACAGATGGAAATGAAATTATCAGGTAAGCATTATTTAAGTTTTTTGTAAAATTCATATTTTCCTTTAGCCTCATCAGCCATGATCCTTTCTATGCAGTTTTATAGTGCGCATTGGCTGAGTGTTTTTTTGATTACTACTGAGTCACTCTTCCAACTCTGGGTAGCGCGTTACCTATATTTATACTAATTTATTAGACATGTATGTTTTTCCCCAGCACTCAGCTTATAACCATTTTGACATTTATCTCCAGTGCACTACCGAGTCGCACTGCCGACTTGGGGTAAGGCGCTCTGTCTCCCATTGCTTTTAGTGAGTATTATTATTATTATTTAGTTGGCAGTGCTATATTGTTATTATTATAGAGTCTATTATTAGTATTTAGTTGGCAGTGCTATGGTTATTTTTTTCCTATCCTGTTAGTCCACCATGTGTCATATTGAGGGGGTAAGATTGCCAAATATTCCAAAAGTAAAATAATTTTCTCTTATTGCCAAATTATTTATATAATTTTTTGACAACATTTTTACTTATTTTTTTTCTCTAGTCTTTGCACTGTTAAGCCTGTCAATCTGTCTACTGTCTACTATTCTACCTCATTCTCACATTTTTATGCAAAAAGTCTTGTATTTCTGTTGTGTATTACTGTGTTACTATGGAGCATTATGGAACTGTCCCCATTCCCGTTGTTTCAGATCCTTTTAGAGAATAGATCCTTTGATATTATATATATATGTGTAATGTGCAAAATGATTTCTGTTGTACAACTACACTTGCTTCTAAAGGAGTCTGTCTTCTTTCTGTCTGTTCTGTACAAGGTTCTTTAGATTTTGCTCTGGTATTAAAGATGTTGTGTGCTCTATAGTGTCTGGCATGTTGGCGGCTATGCCTCCTAGGAACTTTTTTTTCAGAACAAAAGATCCAAGGGATACCAAATGGCTGCTAATCATTTTTGTTCTTTTTGTCAATCTAGGAACCAAAGATCCTTTTCACAAAATAATTATCTTCCAGAACTTCCTGGAAGGACTCTTCCATTTAGAACAAGTCTAAGCAATCAAACAAGCCCTCCACTGTTACTAAGTCAGTATGAAGTTGTGCCCCACTGATCGAGATCTTCTTCTGGTAAGGCACAGATTACACCTTTTTCGTAAGGTCTGGGTTTAGTCTGTTTGAGATTCCTCGGTATTGAGTATTCTTTCCCAGGGATACAGAATAGGATTCAGATCAAGGCCTCCCAGAGGAAGTTTTATTTTGTCCAACATTACAAAGAATCCTGTAAAGGTTTAAAGGGACATTATACACTCATTTTTTCTTTGCATAAATGTTTTGTAGTTGATCTATTTATATAGCCCATAAAGTTTTTTAAAAATATATATATATATATAATTTTGCTTATTTTTAAATAACATTGCTCTGATTTTCAGACTCCTAAACAAGCCCCAAAGTTTTAGGAAAATACCGTCAGCTACCTACTCCAACTTGCTTCTCTTTGTGTAAAGGGTTTTTTCATATGCAAAAGAAGGGGGAGGGGGGAGTGTCTTGTTTCCCACTTGCAGTGGGCTTTCCAACTGCATTTTCAACAGAGCTAAACTGAGAGCTTCTAAGTTAGTTTTTAAACAGTTTTATACAGGATTTTTATATCAGTATCTGTGCATCTTATTCTTTATAGTAGTGTCTATTACATGCAGTTATATGAAAATGAGTGTATACTGTCCCTTTAAACCTTTTTCAATATATTCAAAGTCTAGAACTCATGGAAGTGATCCGCCCTGTTCCTTTGAAGGGACAAGGCTTTTATTCCAATCTTGTCATCGTTACCAAAAGAGAGGGAACATTCAGGCATATTCTGGATCTAAAGATCTTGATCAAGGTTCTCAGAGTTCCAGCCTTCAAAGTGGAAACTACCAGAACTATTCTTCACCTTGTTCAACAAGGACAATTCATGTCTTCAATAGATTCGATTGATGCCTACCTTCATATTCCAATTGTCAAAGAAATTTTTCAGTTCTTCAGATTTGCTTATCTGGACAAACATTTTTAGTTTGTTGCTCTACCGTTTGGTCTGGCTACTGCTCCCAGATTTTTCACAAAGGTTTTGGGAACCCTGTTATCTGTAATCAGGGCTAAGGGCATATCCGTGTCTTTTTACCTGGACAATGTCTTTGTTCAGGTTCTATCTTTACCTTTAGCATTTTCTCATACCAACAATCTTTTTTTGTCATTTCTTCAACAGCATGGTTGAAAATCAATGTTCAAAAGAGCTCTCTGTCTCCACAGATAAGTGTCTTTTCTGGGAGTGGCCATAGACTCTTAATGAGACTTTCCTTAACAGATCAGAGGAAATTTAATTTACAGTCAACAACAGTGCCAAGCTTCATTCTTCTTCCAATCGTACGGTAGCTCTCTGTATGAAAGTGCTAGGTCCAATGATTAGGGCATCAGATACCCTTCTGTTTGCTCATTTTAACCTCTTCAACTTTGCACGTTGAGTCAGTGTTGCAAATATTACAATCAGCTTTCTCAAAATATTCAATTATATTCGATGACAAGTGACTCAGGTACAGTAGGGAAACCCAGGATAGCAGATAGAGTTTGGTTATTAGCCAATCATCAAGAAGGAACTTGCAGGAACTCCTTGAAGGAGGAACTTGCATCAAGGAGGATCTCATATTCTCAATTGGATAGAGAACAATTGCTGTGTCATTTCTGCATTCCATATTCCAGTAGTGAACATCTTAGAATCAGATTATCTCAGTTGCCAATGCCTTCATCCAGGGAAATGGTCTCTTCACTCAGATGTTTTCAACCAGATAGTCAAGAGACGGGGTCTTCCAGATATAGACCCAATGACTTCTTGTTTAAACAATACGCTTCCCAGGTAATTTGTGAGAGGTCCAGAGATCATCAGGCAGTGTTTGTAGATGCTGTAACAGTTCCCTGGCCTTTGCGCCCAGCATACATCTTTCCTCCAACAGTTTTGCTGCCAAGAGTGATAGCTCTAATCAAGCTATCGTCAGTAATTTTGATAGCTCCAGCTTGGCCTTGTAGAACTTGGTTTGTGGACCTGGTACAAATGTCAAGTTCTCCTCTGTGGTTTCCTCCGCTTCGTCTGACCTTCTATCTCAGGGTCCATTTTATCATCAAGATCAGATGGCTAAAGGCATGTGCACACTTCTGAGCTAAACTAGGATTAGCAATGGAAGTAAGCTTGTTTACCATGATTTGGTCATTTGAAATAGCTGTTTTTGTCTGTTTCATCCCCACCTATACTGCCAATTTCAGTACTTAAAGGGACAGTCTACACCTGAATTTTATTGTTTTAAAAGATATATATTATTATTAATATTATTATTATTATCATTTATTTGTATAGCGTCGCCAAATTCCGTAGCACTGGGAATGGGTAATAATCCCATTATTACCCATTCTCCAGTTTTACATAACCAACACAGTTATATTAAACACTTTTTACCTCTGTGATTACTTTGTATCTAAGTATCTTCTGACAGCCCCCTGATCACATGGCTTTGTATTATCTTATGACTTGCATTTTAACCAATTAGTGCTGTGTTATGCTGACTCTTAAATAACTCAGTGGGCTTGAGCACAATGTTATCTTTATGGGCCACATAAACTAGCAGTCTCCTATTGTGAAAAGCAGATAAAAAAGCATGTGATAAGAGGCTGTAGTGGCTTAGAATAAGTATATTAATATGTGTTGGTTGTGCAAAGCTGGGGAATGGGTAGTAAAGGCATTATCTATCTTTTTAAAGAATACCAATTTTAGCGTTCACTATCTCTTTAAGGAATACAGAAGAATTGCATAGTTAACAAGTGCATAAAGCAGTAGATTTTTTGTTTTTCTGGCAAATTTATTTTGTGTTCTCCATTTGCCGATCCCCTGTATCATGTGACCGCTATCAGCCAATTACAGATTAGTATACTTATATACTGTGAACTTGTGCACATGCTCAGTAGGAAATGGTGCCTCAGCAAGTGTGCATATATAAAGACTATGCACAATGTAATACTGGAAATAAATTGGAAAGACTTTTAAAACATCATGCTCTTTCTGAATCATGAAAGTTTAATTTTGACTATATGTAAACAAAGTTTAGAAAAAAAATCATGCTTCCAGTGGTGGTGAGGAAGTTGGATAAAGAGGCACTAAAATTGAGGATTTTGTGTAAATATAGAGAGAAACACCAATGAGGTCTGCTCCCCCACAAACTCAGCCCATTTCACTGGGATGTGTTTTCAATTTGCACTGACAGCACAAACATATACCTAAAGGAACAATTTCCCACATATTTTAAATTCTGCAGCTGGTATAACAAGTGATTGTAAATAAATTAGAAAAAAAGTCTACACCTGAATATATATATATATAGTTTACGACGACCCACCTTCAGGCTTCATTTTGTAATTATTTTGCTTTAAATGACCCACCCCAGAGGAATGGGGAACAGCTTCAAACAAAAATGATCAGCTATCAGAAACTAAAACAATAAACATATCATTGTGCTAGAATTACCTACTCAGTTCACAGAAGCCTTTTACTCAGTTTATTAATGTTCAGAATATTGATTTTTTTTTTTCTCCTTTGCTTTGTGGTATGTTTTTGCTTTTCCAGATGACAAATGTTTTTAAAGTGGTGTAATACCAAAGGCATTTATCAGAAAGAAACACTGAAAGATCAGTGTTTAAAAATAAGGCACAGTTTATTTTTATTTTCAAACTAACAAGAGGTGCGTGTTTGCACACAAGTGGTCTGTGTTATAGAAGATCACTGGCTGATACGGGCAACTCCAACAGCTATGTTGTTGGACAGTAAACTACCCCACAAAAATATACATAAGAACATAAAAAACCCAACCTTTTTTACATTATATAATTCCCACTTCTAGACATGACATGGGGAACAATACTTTACTTTAACCTGTTAAAGAGACATTAAACACTTTGAAAATGTAATATGTGCACCAATTATATATATATATATATATATATATATATATATATATATATATATATATATATATATATATATATATATATATATAAAAGGAAGCACTCTTGTGTCCTTTAAGAATAAGAAACTAAACCAAGTTGTGGAAGATTATAAAGATAAACAAGTTTACAAATGGTTGTTGAGTCCAGAAGTGCGACAATCATATAGACCATGAAGGCCGCGAAGACAGAGGATGCATACAAGGAGACACTTGAATACAGTGGATACTAGTTCAGGCTCTGACTCTGATGCACCTATAAGATATGAGTATGAGAGACCCACTACAGCTGGTTCACAGCAACATTTTTAGGGGTGACTACAAGGGCAGGCCACCGAAGAAAGGAAGGAGACCACATCCAAGGAGAGGGGGGAGCAACCGGAAGACCTCCACTACGTGGAAGGGGGAGGTGGACATAGTGATTAATCTCTCAGATAGGCCTCTATCTACAATGGAACAGAGACTATTGAATAGGGGCCTTACATTTGTTCCCTCAAAGAAATCGAGTGGATTTGATACCTGGTTGGACATACAAAAATTCCAAAGAAACTTGAGATTGCGGAATTTTTTTCAACAGAGGGCTGATTTCGATGGTGATACACCATTTAGACCAAGAAGTACATTTGATCCAGCACATACATCTGCAAGTATTAAAACCTATACCAGATTGGTACTACAAGAGGTTCCAAATATGGATACTAAACGTGTGAGGGCAAATATTACACCTGAAGAACAGAAGGCTATTACGATCTGTCAAATGATCCCACGATTGTAATCCGCAAAGCGGATAAAGGGGGAGCAATTGTAGTACTTAACTACTCAGACTACAGGGAAGAGATATACTCACAGCTGTAGGATCGCTCGGTGTATCAACCCCTCAGATGTATTAAAATATGGGTTGGATTATGATATGGAAGGAAGGATCTCCTTGAAGATCAATGCAAAAAACCTTTAAAACACGGATGATATTTGTCACCACATATACCCCTGCGGTTGATGTGCTGGCTAAATCAGTTAGGGAACATTGGAGACAATGGAACCCCCTAGGATGGGCTTTAAAAGAGGTCGGAATTTGCAAGACCTGTTGATGCCCACGGATTCTACACATGCATATCTCAAGGACACATGGTTAAAAATTGGGTTGTTGCACTACGTGTAACTCAATAATCCAGGGTAGTTCTTTCCATCACCCACATTTAGACCAGAGATACAAGATTAAGAGTCAGCTTACCTGCTCCACTAAATATGTGATTTATTTACTCAATTGTATTTGTGGTAAATATTATGTGGGCAAAACCAACGATGATATTAAAAAAAGAATGGCTCCGATTGTACATCGGAGTACAATCAGAAAAACTTTGAGGACAAGAGAGACGGACCAACCTGTGGCACAGCATTTCCTTGAGATGAATCACACAGTGATGGATCTACATTTCATTCTAATATATCATGTACCTCCCTTAAAACGAGGTGGGGATAGGAATAAAAAACTCTTGCAGCTTGAGACACGTTGGATATACACCTTGGGGACTGTACACCCAGGAGGCCTGAATACAAGCATAGACTGGCACTGTTATCTTTAAATATAGAAGATGTGGAAAGTACACTACCATACTCATGGGGCGGTGAGCTTAGATTATTTAGTTAATCCATATGTTTTAGCAACGCTATGGCCTATATTGGTTATCTATAAATACAAAAAATGTGGAAACTCCACTACCATACTCCTTGATGACATGAGGCGGTGGGTTTAGCTTATCTATTTAATCCATATTTTTTAGCAAGGATATGGCCTACATCTTACAATGGCAATGAGCTATAGGGGTAGAGTTAGGAGTATTGTGCCTTTTGACTGTAATTATGTGTCTGGTTCACCCTCCTCTGATGGTATAGAGATACAGACTTAAAGGGACATTAAGCCCAAAAAAATTATTTCATGATTTAGATAGAGAATACCGTTTTAAACAACATTCCAATTTACTTCTATTATCTAATTTGCTTCATTCCTTAGATATCCTTTCTTGAAGAAATAGCAATGCACAGGGATAAACCAATCACACGAGGCATCTATGAGCAGCCACCAGCAGCTACTGAGCCTATCTAGATATGCTTTTCAACTAAGGATATCAAGAGAATGAAGCAAATTAGATAATAGAAGTAAATTTGAAAGTTGTTTAGAATTGCATTCTCTTTCTAAATCCCGAAAGAAAAAGTTGGGGTTTCATATCCCTTTAACCCCTTAATGACCGGACCATTTTTCAATTTTCTTACCCTTAATGACAATGGCTATTTTTACATTTCTGCAGTGTTTGTGTTTAGCTGTAATTTTCCTCTTACTCATTTACTGTACCCATACATATTATATACCGTTTTTCTCGCCATTAAATGGACTTTCTAAGGATACCATTATTTTCATCATATCTTATAATTTCCTATAAAAAAAAATATAAAATATGAGGAAAAAATTGAAAAAAACACACTTTTTCTAACTTTGACCCCCAAAATCTGTTACACATCTACAATCACCAAAAAACACCTATGCTAAATAGTTTCTAAATTTTGTCCTGAGTTTAGAAATACCCAATGTTTACATGTTCTTTACTTTTTTTGCAAGTTATAGGGCCATAAATACAAGTAGCACTTTGCTATTTCCAAACAACTTTTTTTCAAAATTAGCGCTAGTTACATTGGAACCCTGATATCTGTCAGGAATACCTGAATATCCCTTGACATGTATATATTTTTTTTTAGAAGACAACCCAAAGTATTGATCTAGGCCCATTTTGGTATATTTCATGCCACCATTTCACCGCCAAATGTCATCAAATAAAAAAAAAAGTTCACTTTTTCACAAATTTTGTCACAAACTTTAGGTTTCCCACTGAAATTATTTACAAACAGCTTCTGCAATTAAGGCACAAATGGTTGTAAATGCTTCTTTGGGATCCCCTTTGTTCAGAAATAGCAGACTTATATGGCTTTGTGGTTGCTTTTTGGTAAGTAGAAGGCCGCTAAATGCTGCTGCGCACCACACGTAAATTATGCCCAGCGGTTAAGGGGTTAAATTAGGTAGCTTGTAGGGAGCTTGCAGGGTTAATTTTAGCTTTAGGGTAGAGATCAGCCTCCCACCTGACACATCCCACCCCCTGATCCCTCCCAAACAGTTCTCTTCCCTCCCCCACCCCACAATTGTCCCCGCCATCTTAAGTACTGGCAGAAAGTCTGCCAGTACTAAATAAAAGGAGTTTTTATTTTTTTTAATAAAAAAAAATAAAATGTTTTAGCTGTGATGGACTCCTGCCTTAGCCCCAACCTCCATGATCCCCCCCCCCCCAGCAATCTAACCCTCTCCCCTACCTAATTGCCGCCATCTTGGGTACTGGCAGCTGTCTGCCAGTACCCAATTTGCCCCCCAAAAAAGTGTTTTTAATTATTATTTTTTATTTCTAATTTATTTTTTTCTGTAGTGTAGCAGCCCCCCACAATACCCCAACCCCCTCCCCCTCCCAGATCCTCATATATATATATTCCCCCCCCTCTTCCCACTCATTGGTGTCAGTGTGTTTAGGTGATCGCGGGCGTGCGCGCGCCCCCGCGCGCGCACGCGCACGCGCACGCGCATGCGCGCCCCCCCACGCTCCCGGCACCCGGCGTGCACATTGCACTAACAGGAGCCGGATGCCGGGTAGCGATGGGCCGCCCACCCGCCTCCCTGTTGCGCTCCCACCCACCAACGAACCGGCCGCATCGCTACCGGTGCAGAGAGGGCCACAGAGTGGCTCTCTCTGCATCGGATGCTTTCTAAGGGTATTGCAGGATGCCTCAATATCGAGGCATCACTGCAATACCCTGAGAGCTGCTGGAAGCGATTGCGATCGCTTCCAGCACTCTCTTAGACAAGTGACGTACCAGGTACGTCCATTGTCACTAACTGCAAGTTTTTGCAGGACGTACCTGGTACGTCACTTGTCATTAAGGGGTTAAGAGTAAGTGAAGATTAGGCACTAATTATTATTATTATTTTTTCTGCTTTATTATTTATATACTTCTAGATTGTAAGTTCCCACAGGAATAGGGTCCTCAATCCCTCCTGTATGTGTTTGTAAATTTTGTCCTGTCTCTGACAAGTCTTGTATTGTTTTATTTAAATGAATTGTATCCATGGACAGCACTGCAGAATATGTTGGCGCTTCATAAATAAAGTATAATAATAATAATAATAATAATTATGTTCTCTGCCACATTGTTATTATGTTTTCTGCCATATTGTTATTTTTTCTGCCACATTGTTAATATTCCCTGATCTGTATTATTCCCTGATCTACTATGGAGATGGAGAGGGGATGATCCAAAGGTATGATGCACTTTTAGATACTGGGATACACTGGTAGGGTGGTTTTGTCTGTTTCATTGATGATTTGATTGCCGCTCTGGGGGTGATCATCTAGTTCAGGCGGCAAAAGCCACGCCCACCATAGCGATATATTGGGCATTTGTTTAGTGACAGACTTTTTGTGATATATGTGATATATACATGGATATGTATACACCACATTCTATAATGATTTACCACTTGGATTGGCATGTGTATTGGGCAAAGGGCACCTTATGAGTTTCTTTCTGAGATTTTTGGAATGTGATGGAGACATCTCTATTGGTGGTACACGTAGTATGCGACACTATGTATAGGACCCACTATGGCAGCTGAAATTTAAGCTCTTATAAATAGGCTTGTATAATTGAGCGAGTAAAGAAGTAGAGATTCTCATATTACATATACCTTCTTTGGTTGTATTGACTTTCCACATCTATATGTGAATGCCGAGTGAGGGTGGTTTTGTGGTACTCCCTATTGTGACATCTCATTTGGTATTAACATACTCTTGGGGGTGTTTGGGGGGGCATGTCCTTAATCACGTTAGACTGTGGTAACAACTGTGGATATCAGTCTACTTGCTCCCCAGACACCTTACAGGCAGTGTAGCTTCAGAGTTACGATAAAGGGGCGTGTCCGATTGTAATGCGAACATCATTGACCATTTGACATGCTATGATGTGTGGATACACACCTCCCCCTCACGCAGCGTGTTTCTGATCGCCATACTGGTAATGTTTGTTTGTACGGCGTCCATTGTGGCGATCTAGAAGCAGAATATGGATGGGATCCTTTTTATATAGCAGGTGTATACATAAGGTGGGTCCCCTTTTATTGTCTTATATTTCCCTATACCTTCTTAGGTCCTGTATGTTTTCCTGATATAATCATGATTGTTTGAGCCCTATAGCCTGACGTGATAATAAGGCATTAATGTTATGTACGGTTATGATAATTGGTCTCCTGGATATAGTTGTTTATTTGGTTACTGGGTATAATTCATCACTTGATATATGCACTATATATTTTATGAAGATGATGATTAAGAGTTACACTTTTGATATGAACTACATATCCTGAAATGATTGACATATTTTTTATACACTTATCATTCTGTGGATACTTTCACCTATATGCAATACTGCTGATTTATGTTAAGGGTTGTGATTGGTTGCAGGGAATATGGGAGAGTCCTGTATTTCCATTTAAGCACTGTTTTGTTCACTTTTTAATTGTCTGAGGAAGGAGTGAATGCTCCAAAAAAGTTTACAATAAAGTTTGCTGTGAGTTAAATCCAAGTGCAATTATTGGACTGTGGTGTGTATATATATATATATATATATATATATATATATATAGTGTTCTCCACAAATTTTGCCAGGTGGCATTATGACGTAGCCGGATGGAGCAGTGTAATATTTTCTAATATTATATCTTATTTTGCTGTCCAAAGCACAAATTAATTGCATAATTTACATAAATGTATTTAATGATAATTTGTGCAATAAAATTGATTTTTTATTTTTTTTAATACTGGCTTATTTTAGCTTAATATTGGCTAAAATTTTAGCCAGGGGAAAAAGGTCCTGGGGAGAACACAGATATATATATATATATATACTATATGTATGTATGTATGTATGTATGTATATAAAATGACTCGTACTGGACAGCCTTTTTTCAAACCGTACCTACCTGACAGCCACTAGCATCCTGTATATACCGACCTGGTTCATTAAAATTATGGTGACAATAAAAGCATGAGATTAAAATCCTCCATATCGCAAAAGTAAATCAATAGAAATGATTGCACAGGCAACTAGCACATCTAAGCAAGTATCCCCGCTTGGTAAAGGCCCCTTTTCCTGTAGTTTGTCTGAAAATTATAGTTTTCCAATTCTGAGAACTGATAGAGAAAGTCTAACTATGCCACATATTTGTCCCAAATTGACTTCATCAGAGTCTATGAGAACTGCAAAACAATGAAGAGTTTGCAAACATAATGACTGTGACTAGCCTTGTCTACGCCAGTAACAAGTCCGGATTGGCTCCTTCAAATAAAGTGAATGGTGGGTGTAGTTTGGGTATTGAAAAACAGTTGTGGCAAACAAGGTGATTATGCATTCCAAGCATTTTAAATCTCACACATTGTGTTATTGTTATGTTTTTTAAAGAACAAAATTTAATTAATAGGTTTGCCCTTTAAAGGGGCAGTAAACTTACAAAGTAATGTTATATAATTCTGCACATAGTGCAGAATTATATAACATTAGCTTACCGGCAGATGTATACATTTAAAGTATTGCAGAATATTCTTATGTAAAAGTTAATTTTACCAGAACGTTGCTCCTTGCTCTACTGAGCGGGTCTGGGTTTTACACAGCGCATCGCGGCAACACTGTCTAGTCACAGTGTGCCCGGTCGCGCCATTAAAATGAATCTAGCTTGCTTTCGCTCTGGTCTAGTAACGGGAGCGAGCTACATTCATTTTAATGGCGCGACCGGGCACACTGTGACTAGACAGTGTTGCCGGGATGCGCTGTGTAAAAACCAGACCCGCTCAGTAGAGCAAGGAGCAGCGTTCTGGTAAAATGAACTTTTACATATAAATGTTCTGCAATACTTTAATGTATACATCTGCCGGTAAGCTAAGGTTATATAATTCTGCACTATTACTTTGTAAGTTTACTTTCCCTTTAAATCTCATCTGTACATATATAGACTTCACATAGTCCTAGGCTTTAAAGGGACAGTCAAGTCCAAAAAAACTTCAGGTTTCAAATAGGGAATGTAATTTTAAACAAGTTTACAATTTACTTTTATCACCATTTTACTTTGTTCTCTTGGTATTCTTAGTTGAAAGCTAAACCTAGGAAGGCTCATATGATAATTTCTAAGCCCTTGAAGGCCGCCTCTTATCACATGCTTTTTTATTTGCTTTTCACAACAGGGGAGAGCTAGTTCAGGTAAACTATATAGATAACATTGTGATCATGCCCGTGAATTCTGGCAGACACTGCACTAATTGGCTAAAATGCAAGTCAATAGATAATAAATAAAATGTCGTGATCAGGGGGCTGTCAGAAGATGCTTAGATACAAGGTAATCACAGAGGTTAAAATTATATAAAACTGTGTTGGTTATGCAAAACTGGGGAATGTGTAATAAAGGGATTATCTATCTTTTAAAACAATAAAAATTATGTTGTTGACTGTCCCTTTAAAGACCCTGTTTAAGTGTCATCCAGATGGTACAAGGAAGCATATAGATCTGTCTTTACAGCTGGACTAAAGTGCACTTGCAGAGAGCCAATCATTTCCTCCCAGGTTGTGATCCATCTCACAGTCCACTGAGCCAATCAAGAAGACTGGAAAATAATAACTGCATGTCAAAGACTAAAGTTGGGTCTCTGGTATACAAAATATATCTGGCCAGTAAAGGGTTAATTTTAAACTCTTCCCCAACATCAGCTGCACCTGCTTATGAATATCTTATACCCAATACTGCTAGAATAAGGATTCTCTCTATCATTACTAAAGATCAGAGGAAATTGTACTATGCAGGTGGTCTCTCTGCCTATGCGAAATCCAGGGAAAGGGCAGGGAGCTGCACCTTGATGTTAGTTTTAGGTATTGTGTTAACATCTTCTGTCATTCTCTTGAAAATCCTTTTTAAAGCAGGTTAAACTAGTCATAAAGGAAGTGTCCCATTTTGCATACAAACACAAAACAATAGTCTTGAATATTTAGCAGGATCAACAAGACCAGTTAGTAGCCTCAAGGCAATCATTGTGTGAACAGTTTATATGACAAAGGTATCAAAACATAAAATGAATGCGAGGAAGACAACACACTGAAAAATACAATGTTTCCAGCTGTTACGCTGCTCTCAATTTTACTGAGAGGGGAAGAGCTAACAGCTTGAGATGCTGGATTATACTGTATGTTTTCCTTTTCTACTGTTTAAGGTTTTATATTAAGTTGAACTTTACTTCAAGAAAATCTTCCCCTAAGAAGCAGCCTTGGTGTTTTGGTAGTAGATTTCGCTGAGTACGTTATCAATGTAAATGCATTTGCTCCTGTACTTAAAGGGACACTAAATCCTAAACAATGCTGGACATAATGATATATTCAGAGCAAAGATTACCCTGAGCGTTAATATCAGAAGTGTTTTTAAAAATAATACAAGTTGTATAAATCTGTGAGAAATAAGTGTAACATTTTAGTAACTATAAAGCAATGGGTGGCGCCATGTTGAAACTAAAGGACAATTAAATAGATTAGAATTTAATATTTCACAAATGCACATTAAAAAGAAAATACACTAACACTTTATCTGAATTTCAAATTACCTGTAATTTATTTTTTCAAAGAAATTTCAAAGTTTGCTTCCATTTCCCTGCCCACTGTATCATGTGACAACCATCAGCCAATTACATATATGTATACACCATGCATGAACTCTTGCACATGCTCAGTAGGAGCTGGTGATTTAGAAAGTGTGTACATAAAAAAGATTGCAAATAGATAATGGAAGTAAATTGGAAAGTTGTTTAAAATTGCATGCTCTATTATAATCAGGAAAGTTTATTTTTGACTTTAGTGTCCCTTAAATTAATTTAGGTTAAAAAAAAAATACTGTTGTTCTCTGATCCGGCTTACTAGGGCTAATAGAGACAGATGTTAATAAGTTCAAAATCAACAATCTCAGAGGGTTTAAGGGTTTAGTAACCTTTTAAACACCATTTCAAGTTTATAAAAAAATCTAAAAAAAAAAAATCTGCTCACATTTTCTACAGTGTATTATTTTCAGCACTATCCAGTCTCTTTTCCATCAAAGAATAAAAATCTTTGCAGTAAACATTAATTATTTATATTGTCACTCTCCTGAAGAGGCGGACGTGCATGGCATGGACCCTGCAACATCATACACAGTGATTGCTTTATTGTCGCAAAAGCTTATTTATGCCTGTGTCGTATGATAAACATACTTGAGAGATTTTTCTATGGTATTTCCTGGGAAATAAAAAAAGCAAATTTGCCAAAAATAGAGTTAAATTGTTATAAAACTTTTTTTTTTCTTTATGCAGATTGTATGCGTGGCTTTAGTATTACATATTTTTAGCTTGAATTTTTTATAATCATAGTCTTTTGACATATTATTGCAAAAATAAAATGTGCTAAATCATTAAAGGGACAGTAGACATCTTGAGATTTTATTATAAAAGGTTTAGTTATGAATAATAAAAAAAACTTTGCAGTATATTTTTATTATTTATTTTGCTTCCCCTTCATAAAATTAAACTTTGAAAATCAAGGCTTTTATATTTCTCAGTACTGAAAAAGCACACTACTGACTTCTCAAGACTAACCCTGCTACATATAGCTCCCTAATTGGAATTAACAGATAGGAACCAAAAAACAATGCATTGTATACTAACATTATGACTGTGGCTAGCATTGTCAGTTTAACTTGGCCAAAATGTTATTGTATACCAAGACAAAATAAATATCTTGAAATTAGAAAGTATTCACTGTCCCTTTAAAGTTTGTTATAGTAATGCTGCCCCTTAAAGAGGTTAAACAGCTCAATTCCCATTGCTGCAACTGAGCAGCATATGGCCAGAAAGTAAATTTCTTGCACTAGCATGTACCTTTAATAATAATGGCATACTGTTATAGTGTATGTTATCAATATTACACCGTTGTTATCATTACAACCTATTAAGAGATGTTACCATCAAAAAATATAGCATCACAAGCTATCTAGTGTGTAATACTACTTCATCCTCAGCAGTGGGTTCTGATACCCCCATGTGTGCCAACATCCTAGTTGAAATACATTAAGGACCACTAAATACAGTAGAATTTAATAATTGACAAATATACAACACAAATACAAGGCAATAGCACTTACTTTGAATTTAAAATGAGTAGTTAAATATTTTCATGCAAATTTCAAAGTTAATCCAATTTGCCCCCCCCCCCATATCATGTGAAAGCCATGAGCCAATCACAAAATGTATATACAGTATCTCACAAAAGTGAGTACACCCCTCACATTTTTGTAAATATTTCATTATATTGTTTCATGTGAGAAAACTGAAGAAATGACACTTTGCTACAATGTAAAGTAGTGAGTGTACAGCCTGTATAACAGTGTAAATTTGTTGTCCCCTCAAAATAACTCAACACACAGCCGTTAATGTCTAAAGTGTTGGCAACAAAACACCCCTAAGTGGAAATGTCCAAATTGGGCCCAAAGTGTCAATATTTTGTGTGTTCACCATTTTTTTCCATCACTGCCTTAACCCTCTTGGGCATGGAGTTCACCAGAACTTCACAGGTTGCCACTGGAGTCCTCTTCCACTCCTCCATGATGACATCACAGAGCTGGTGGATGTTAGAGACCTTGCGCTCCCCCACCTTCCGTTTGAGGATGCCCCACAAATGCTCAATAGGATTTAGGTCTAGAGACATGCTTGTCCAGTCCATCACCTTTACCCTCAGCTTCTATAGCAAGGCAGTAGTCATCTTGGAGGTGTGTTTGGGGTCATTATCATCTTGGAATACTGCCCTGCGGCCCAGTCTCCGAAGGGATGGGATCATGCTCTGCTTCAGTATGTCACAGTACATGTTGGCATTCATTGTTCCCTCAATGAACTGTAGCTCCCCAGTGCCGGCAGCACTCATGCAGGCCCAGACCATGACACTCCCACCACCATGCTTGACTGTAGGCAAGACACACTTTTCTTTGTAATCCTCACCTGGTTGCCACCACACACGCTTGACACCATCTGAACCAAATAAGTTTATCTTGGTCTCATCGGACCACAGGACATGGTTCCAGTAATCCATGTCCTTAGTCTGCTTGTCTTCAGCAAACTGTTTGAAGGCTTTCTTGTGCATCATCTTTAGAAGAGGCTTCCTTCTGGGACGAAACATAGGGGTCGATTTAACAAGCAGCGGATGCTCCTTCCGACCCTTATCGTTTCTTGTCCGCCAGAAACGGAAGTTAAGAAGCAGAGGCCAATCATCCTGCCATGAACGGGATGGTTGACACCCCCTGCTAGCGGCTAGTTTGGCCGCCAGTGAGCTGGGACCGGCAGCTCACTATGAAATGCTGACCGTGAATGCGGTCAGCATTTAGCGATGTAGAGCGGACATGATTCACTACAGCATATCATGTCCGCTCTGCAGTTAATAAATTTACCCCACAGACTTGCAGGGATAAAATTGTGGTTCTAAGTATTTAGACTCTTCAGTATCACTATCACTTGTGGTTAGTTCATTATTATATTATTGCATTTTCAACCCTTTCTTTCATTTTCTTTTACAAATAAAATAACATGATATACAAATTAAAGCTGGATTCGGAACAGCTGAATTCTTACTCTTTTTGTACTTTAATCCTTCTATTCCTCTTAATATCTCTTGCAGTAACTTACAAGTCCCCATTAGTAGTGACAGGTCCTCTCAGTGGTGCCCTCTGACAGCGTAAAAGGCCCTTGTACACTAGTGAAGTAACTGTGTTTATCCCTTTTGAGGTCTGTCACTCAAGGCTCTCTAAAGACTTCCAATCAATGTAATTGATGTAGTTGTTGGTGTCTGATTTATAATGGGTTTTAGAACAATAAACAGCAGCATGTGAAAACTGCCCCTGTCTTTTTAGACTACAGAGATACGTGGGTGGAAAGCTAGGTTATTTCCTTGCAACTTTAGCAGGTTTGTGTAATTAGCAAGGTTGCGTTCACTACATATCAATACCTCTTGATAAAGTCTTGCGTAGACCAGACGAAACGCGTTGAGGTTTGTATTTCCTGTAAAATATTACACTGCTACCGGAAGCTGGTTCCTGCTTGTCTGACTATTTGCTGAATGACTCGTAGGAAAAGAAGGCTGTGGTTCCTACAACAGTCACAAGTGGATTCATGATTTGCTTTTTATCTACTTGAAATTCTTTTACTTGTGCTTTTACATTGTAAATAAATCACTACACTTAGAGTGTGCTTTCTGTTTTCTTGTCTTGTTTGCATGCGTGCACACACGTGCTTTTGCTTTTTACTTGTGTATGCAGTAATTCACTATTTACATTTAGTTACAATTTTAAGTAATGAATATAGAATCCAAATTGTACACAAATTAATTACCAAATTACAAAAGGTTTCTTAATTTACTATACTTTTTTCCAGGCCCTTATGTTGCAGTGCATTATTCATATAGCAGATATTTGTCGCTATATTCTACTACTTTTTGTTGCTTGATTTAGATTCTGCATTGTTTTTTTGGGACGCTTGCACCAGCAATGCAGCATCTGCTGGAGGAAGTTAAGATTACACAAGAAGGCCTCTATTTATGAAAGGCCTGTCGGACATGATACGACATTGCGGATCATATCCGACAGACCTCGCTGAATGCAGAGAGCAATACGCTCTCAGCATTGCACCAGCAGCTCTTCTGAACTGCTGGTGCAACGTCGCCCTCTGCAGATTTATCGGCCGCTAACAGGGGGGTGTCAATCAACCCGATCGTATTCGATTGGGTTGAATTGCGGCGATGTCTGTCCACCTCCTCAGAGCAGGCGGACAGGTTATGGAGCAGCGGTCTTTAGACCGCTGCTTCATAACTGGTGTTTCTGGCGAGCCTGACGGCTCACCAGAAACACGGGCCCTAAAGCTCCATACAGAGCTTGATAGATAGGCCCCGAACTATCTTGTGCAATGCTGCTCCCTGCTGTTGCACAACCAATCTTGCAAAATCAGACGTTGCCAATCATCTTCGTTGTATCCATCCAGGGTGATTTAACTATTAACACCAGTGAAGTAGCAGAGAGAATAGGAAGCATCATTCTTATGACCTCAGCTTCTTAAAGGGACAGTTTACTCAAAAAATGTCTCCCCTTTTCTTTGTTCCCAATGATCCACTTTACCTGCTGGAGTGTATTAAATTGTTTACAAGTATTTCCATTACCCTTATATTGGCATCTGAAATAGTTTATTTAGCCTGTAGTATCTCCACCCATCCTGAAAGTTTTTGGTCTCAAGGCCAAGCTGTGTTAACACAGCCAGTAGAATAAATTACACTCCCAGTGGGCTATAGAAGAGATAAGGTAATAAAATGTTAATTTTCCATTGTTCTCTACAAGTATTGGTGATTGGTTTATAGACAGATATAAGATAAAGAAGCAGGTATATGTACACACTGTGATAAAGTAATGAGATCTGATTATACATAAAAGCTCAACCCATTTTATTAGGCTGTGGCTTTAAAACACAAAATCAGCTAATTCATATACACAAATAAACCTTAAAAAAGCAAATTTTATACTCTGCTGCTGGTAAAAAAAGCAATTGGAAACACATTAAGGGAAAAACAATTTTATAGTATACTGTCCCTTTAACTTGTGTTTTTACCGGTCCCCATAGGTGAGCCTAAACCACAAACACTCCAAATCTGCATCCGCAAATGAATACTTTTACAAGGATATGAAACCCAAATTCTTTCTTTTGAGATTCAGGGGGAGCATGTAATTTTACACAACTTCTGTCATCTAATTTGTTTTATTCTCTTGGTATTCTTTGTTGAAAAGCATACCTAGGTAGACTTATGAGCTGCTGATCGTGACTGCACATATATGCTTCATGTTATTGGCTCACCCATGTGCATTGTTGTTCAACAAAGGATACCAAGAGCATAAAGCAAATTAGATAATAGAAGTATATTGGAAAGTTTTTTAAATTCAATGCTCTATTTATACCACAAAAGAAAAAAAAATTGGTTTCTTGTTCCTTTAATGTCTCAAAGAATTATAGATGCCTTCTACAGCTATATATACAGATAACATATATTTTACTGTTTTGAAAACCTACTACTTAGGATTACCAGCTAAACATGATCTTTAGTATCACATCTTGTTCCTCTGAGAAATTTTGTTCTGGGAATGGTCTGCAGAATTTGCCTAATGTTACAGTTTGCTGCTTTTTTTAAATCCACAGGTGAGCTCTCTTGCATGTCACAAGCAGTGACAGATCACTGGTATGCTCTGTCCCTGTAAAAGTCACATCACTGTCATCCAGTGATATATCCATATGTCTTGCAGCAAATTCATGTCATCTTTAGCTGGCCAAACACTAATATGTTTTAGAGGTCACTGTGATATTTTCCAAAACCTTAACTTTTCTCTGTTAAAAATATATACACTAGTAAGAATTTCAGGTCAAAACACGGAATAGTTAAAAACATTTAGAACTTTGTTTTAAACTATAAATTGTTCTTATATGAACAAAAGCTATTAACTTTAGTACATTTAAATGACTTTACTGAAGATACAATATTTTTAGAGGTCTTTTGATGAACCGATTTGCAGATTTTACTGTGATTTTTTTTGTTATAGTTTGTTCATTCAGTTTGCCAAATTACTGTTATTTGCTTATAGTCTTGATTGTAAGCTTTGTGTGCCAGCAAATACTATCTCATCTTATTTTGTTTTTCTTTGTACTATATTGTTTGTTTTATTTATGTGAGTGCCACAGACATAAAAATAAACAATTAAGATTTGATCCTAGTTTAGAACTGCAGTTTTTTTTGGCACTGAATGGGTTATTATCCCACAGTTACTTGGAGAGGTATCTAACAGTTAATCTAATGTCCTGTCTGGAACGTTCTTGGTCTACACATTGTTTTTACTATGGGTGCGCTGGCAAAGCAGTTTAGCATCCTTCTTTAACATGCGTATGCGATTTACCTGCCCGCGCCTACTTTCCCCCAGAGCCTTTGTTGTCTGTCTCACTGTCTTTTTATCCCCCTCGCGCTCTCTCTCTCTCCTTCCCCTTTCCACCCCCTTTTTTATTTTATGGGAAGTAATTTGATTTTATTAATAGCTTTCTGTCGCAGATTTGGGTATCCGGCCGGATAGCTGCCGCACTGTCTGTGTTTCGCTCCTCTCCGCTTATTTTTCTCTTGTTAAAGTCATCAAACGCTTGACAGCTGCATAACTCTTTTTAAAGCATTCCTACACTGACAGGTATTACCGATATTCGTCATTTGACTTACAGTAAGTGACAGCTGGAATTAGTTTTATACGGCAGTGGAAGCTGTCTCAGAGGTAGCAAGTCCAGTCAAATTTGTATTGTATTTCTTTAATGTTCAGCCTCTTCCAAGTGGATATTAAAGGCAGTGGGCAACTGGGAAAAGCTGTAGACAGAGAGCATATAATGTAGCGAGGTGTCTTGTTAAGCTTCCTTGTCCATTTGTTGTGTTTTGTTTTTGGATTGGTTATTTATTCACTCTCTGGGTTTGAAGAACGCACTGAATATTAAGTGCTAGGTAACTGCAATGAAGCGGTGTGTGCACAAAACAGACATAGTCTAGCAAAAAGCAATACACCATTGTACCTCTAGACCTTGTCAGTGTACTCTGCCCTGCACGTCACAGAAACATAAAAAGGATTACTTGACTATTGTTTGCCATATTATTCATAACCTAACTTGCTAAATACTTTATCATACTGTTTAATTAAATTGACAGTCGAGTCAAAATTAAGCTTTCATGATTCCAAAAGAGGATGTCATTTTAAACAACTTTCTAATTTACTTTTATCATCAAATTTGCTTTGTGGAAAGCTACACCTAGGTAGGCTAATTTCTAAGCTGTTGAACTGCCTCTTATCTCAATGCATTTTGACAGTTTTTGACATTTGAGACACTGCTAGTTCATGTGTGTCATATAGATAACATTGTGCACACTCTCGTGGAGTTATTTAATAGTCAGCACTGATTGGCTAAAATGCATTTCTGTCAAAAGAACTGAGATAAGGGGGCAGTCTGCAGAGGCTTAGATACAAGGTAATCACAAAGGTAAAAAGTGTATTAATATAATAGTAATGGTTATGCAAAACTGGGGAATGGGTAATAAAGGGATTATCTATCTTTTTAAACAATAACAATTCTGCAGTAGACTGTCCCTTAAGTATGGTCTGTTACATAAATTATAGTGCATTGTAGCATTTAGGAATAATGTACAAAAAAGCTTCCAAAATGGTACAAGAATTAAAGCACGTTTTATTTAAATGACCGTTTTACTTTACAACGTCCAGTCTCCATTAGAAGACTAAGGACATTACATGAGAATAATCATGCGTCTCTGTATTCGGCTTTGTTCCTTGTGTGCGCTTCATATGAATAAATGCTTTTATAGGCGCAGTGGGTTTGTGTAGGCAACAGGGAGTCCCTATCCAATTTTCATGTGTCACAGGGTCTCTCCAGAATAAGTTCCAGCCTTGCACGAGAAGGAAGGAAAAGAACACATAAATGAGCGCAGACAGATTGCCTTTATGTAACATGTTGGTGATCGGCAGGGGAACGTCAGGAAGTTAAATGTTTGTGACACCTCTCGCAGGCATAGCATATCAAGAGTCCATTTTAACACTCTTCCCCTCAATCTCTGCTTGTTTACATACGCTTCCCCTTTTCTCACTTATACATTCCCCTTCTCCGCTTCTCCTCATCACTTTCTTCCAAATCGTATCCACCTCCCCCCCCATCCCAACCACACTCCACAGCAGTTGGCAAAATGTGTTAAATTAATTCAGTCGCAATTAGCAGATTTATGAGTAAGTCCCAATGTTATCCCTTAATTGGAGAGCATAAAACTGCAAAGCGAGTATGTGCTGCTTTCTCTTTGTGTAATAAGCAATCTGTCTTTGCCAAGGTGTGATGGATGGAGTGGTATCATGCCCTTGCCTTGTTTTATATTGGCTGTCAGCTCTTAACTGGGACTGAAGTATCAGGGTAACAAAAATTGATATAATGACTTAATGCGCCTTATTCTCTGTGAGCTACATCAGTTTAGAGCACTTCAGAGAGAAAAATGTGTGCAAAATATCAGAGGCTCATTTATCAAACTGTTTTCATTAACATACAGCCTGGCTCTGGCAAAGCTCTCAATGAGAAGAGGAAGCTGCTGCAGAGTACAATTCATTTCGGGCCTCATATTTCTTGGATGAAAGGAACCATCTAATACAAAGGAA
>NC_069507.1:58261951-58394451 GCF_027579735.1 Bombina bombina | reverse complement strand
GTTCCCCTCATTTCCCTTCCCAGTAAAGCCTTCAGGAAATGCTAGGTGCAGATAGCTATGCTATATTGATTATTCCAATCTACAATTTATAAGCATTTGAAAATGAAAAATCAGATTTATAGTGCAGTGCTTTTACACTACATGTGTATAAAATCAGATTTATTTTGTATGGAAGAATGTTGGCAAATCTCTTTTGGTGAACATATCTCAAAAACGACTTGTTTTTTTTTTTGCATAGTTTTTACAAAAACACTCTCGCCTAGATTACGAGTTTTGCGTTAGAGGCTGTGCGGTGCTAACGAGCAGTTTAAGCTCACCGCTCACTTACAGACAGCGCTGGTATTACGGGTTTTTACAAACCAGACAAGAAGTGAGCGTTGAGCAAAATTTTGCTCATTACCACACTCCAATACCAGCGCTGCTTACGTTAGCCAACCATAGGAATCAACAGGGAGACCCGGCTGAAAAAAAGTCTAACACCTGCAAAAAAGCAGCGTCAAACTCACTAACGCAGCCCCATTGATTCCTATGGGGAAATAAAATTTATGTTTACACCTAACACCCTAACATGAACCCTGAGTCTAAACACCCCTAATCTTACACTTATTAACCCCTAATCTGCCGCCCTCTACATCGCCGACACCTACATTATAACTATTAACCCCTAATCTGCCGCTCCGGACACCACCGCCACCTACATTATACTTATGAACCCCTAATCTGCTGCCCCCAACATCGCCGCCACCTACATTATGTTTATTAACCCCTAATTTCCCGCCCCCAATGTCGCCGCCTCCTACTTACACTTACTAACCCCTAATCTGCTGCCCCCAACATTGCCGCCACCTACATTATATTTATTAACCCCTAATCTGCCACCCCCAACGTTGCCGCCACTATTCTAAATTTATTAACCCATAAACCTAAGTCTAACCCTAACCCAAAAAAGCGAAGATCTGAGCATTCGGGGGCAAAAATAAAAGACAAATATCTTTATTGAAATATGGGTAAAAGCTGCATATCAATGCAGGTATACAAGGACAGCAATACTGACGCGTTTCGCGCCCCCTAGTGGCGCTTAGTCATAGGAATGTATGCTGAAGGTACCAACAGTGCACTTAAAGGGACAGGCAACCAATCACTGACCTGAAACAGGTGCAATTGGACGCCGCCCCAACAGGACACTGACAGCACCTTGAGAATATTTAAAACAAACTGGAGGTACAAAAAATCCTTGTGTGCATACTGACAGGCCCATTATAGTTAACACATAAGAATAAAGGGTATATCTATATTAATATATGCATCCTGTATGTTACTGTAAGGATCAAAGTAAATGCTGAATAGACAATCTGAGATACAAATCCATAGCAAAAAAGAATTATGTATTAAATTAAGCCAAGGACGATATGTGTCTGCTATAATTTGTCATAAAGGCATAATAACAAAGATCAGAGCATTAAGAATAATTTTTATAAATCTAATTGTCAAATAATGAATTATTGACAATTAAGACAACAATTTTTAAAGTATGAATTTACATTGGAAAAGAACACAATGTGCTAATATATGATGTAACTATATGGAAAGAATACATTAATCTATAAAGTAAGAGATATCCCATTCTAAATTTATACCCTTAGGGTGTCTGGTGTCTAACTTCAGAATCCAGAAGAGTTCCCTTTTTGTAAGGAGTTTATGTCTGTCACCTCCTCTGGTAGGTTTGTGTACCACCTCAATGATCTGCACTCCAAAACTGGGAACACCAGTTAGGTGCAGGCCATTAAAGTGTTTAGCAACTGCTGAATTTTTGTTGAAGATTTCAACATCTTTCAGGTGCTCTCTGACCCTTTCTCGAAATTCTCGAGAGGTTTGGCCTACATACTGCTGTTTGCAAAGATTGCAGTTGAGTACATACACAACCCATTTGGTTCTGCAGGTGGCATAGAAATGAATTTCAAATGTTCTCAACGTAATATTGGAATAAAAGTTTCTGCCAATAATGATAGATTTACAAGATTTACAGTTGAAATTGCCTCTACGATTGCTGTGCAGCCATGTTGTGGAATAGGAGTGTGTTGTTTGTATCATACTGGGGGCCAATCTGGAGCCCAAAGTTTCCGGCTTTCTAGAAACAAATTTGTAATTAATTGGTGACTGTGATAGTAGAGGGTCATTGTTGAGTAGTGAAATGTGTTTCTTTAAGATATTGACTACTTCATTATACTGATTGGAATAGGGGGTACTGAACACTACTGAGTTTTCTGAAAATATTGTGTGCGATCTCTTAAGTTTGGCTATACATTCAACCTTTGCTTCATGTTGAGCTTTTTCCAGGTGAGTCAAATCATATCCTCTAGCTAGCAATCTCTTTTTTAAATCATTAGACTGACTAATGTAAATCTTATCACTGTTAGTGTTTCTTTTAAGTCTTAAAAATTGACTCTTTGGAATAGACCTAAGAAGGTGGGGTGGATGCGCTGACTGGGCATGTAGGATGGGGTTGCCCGCAGTGGATTTTCTATATGTACTAGATATAATAGTGCCATCTTCCACCACTCCTTCTAATGTAAGATCCAAAAAGTTAACTGTAAAGAAATTTGATTCACCAGTGAATTTCAGTTTACTGTTGTTGGTGTTGAGATATTCTAGAAAATCTGTAAGTGAGAAACCCCTATCCCCCTTGTTTTTGACTATGAAGATCATATCATCAATGAATCTGTTGTAAAAGATAACATCGTGAATATATACATTTTGATGAGAGTAAATATGTTGGAGTTCCCACCAACCCACATACAAATTGGCATAGGAGGCCCCCCTTGCCGTGCCACAAAGTTGGAGATAAAACTCCTTGTCAAAAATAAAATAATTGTGGGTTAGTAGGAACTCCAAACAATCACAAACAAAAATGCTGGTTGGATCTGAGGGCAGCTTGCGATAAATAGATGTATTTGCAAGCTGTCTATTGGCCTCTGTTAGGTAGGAGCTTTTATTCATGAGAACAATGGCACCACCCTTGTCTGCATTTCTCACTACCAAATTTTTGTTAAGTTGTAATTTTTTAAGGGCAATAGATTCTCTATGTGTTAAATTGGTGTGATAATGATGTTTCCTTTCCTCTGTTTTGCTAGCCAATTTTAACAGATCTCTTTCAACGCTTTGTTGAAAGGCATTAATGTATGGCCCTCTGACTTGTATGGGATAAAAATCCCTGTATTTTGTTATAGGAGGAGTTATAAAATGTGTTCCGAGACCATGGAATTGATCCCCACTGCAAGATAAATCTCTCATAACCTCCAGGGTGCAACAGTCTTTGAAGTCCTTTAGTTCTTCATGATGGCCTAATTTCAAATGGAAGTCCAAATTGGTGTTTGCTTGACTGTTCTGCTCTGGGGGCTCATCTAGAAAGAATTTTTTGAGTGTTAGTTTACGGACAAACTTATTGACATCCAAGATGGTCTCAAAGACTGAGAACTTATTTGTTGGAGCAAAACCCAATCCTCTTCGTAAGAGGGATTTTTCTTGATCAGTCAATTGATAATCCAAAAGATTGACTATATTCAGGTTGTTGTCTGTTATTTCTTGGTTTTGCGAGTGGATTTTTTGCTGGTAGTTCCGCATTTTTGACCTTCTTGTCCTACGCCTAAAGGGCCACTCTTCTTGGTAATGGTTGGTGCTGCATTAGTTGGTATTTCCTCTTCTGAATCTTCTATGGAGGAAGCTGAGGTAGATCCGCTGTCCGGCGCCGAGGAACTAATAGAATTGGATTCCTGATCTGATGATTCCTGATCTGTAGAAGAGAAGGACACTTTCTTTTCCTTAATTTTGTGTTTGTTCTTTAGTATAGATTTTGGAATATCTTTATCTTTGGCTTCCTTCTTTTGTCCTGTTTGGCGCCTGTATCTTCTGTTGCCATATTGAGGCCAAAAATAGACTCTGTTATTCTCATAGTCTTTGCGGTCCCTTTCAAACTTATTTCTTTTAAACTCAGCCAGTTCAGCATCCAATTTTTGAATATGTTCCTTCATTTGGACCTTTAAGGTAGTGTAAGCTTCATTATTTTTATGGCTCTTAAGTGCAATCTTGTCAGTTAAGATAGTGTCTTTTAGTTTGTCCCTTCTTCTCTGCTTATCTTTAAAAATAATTTTTATGAGAGAGTTGGAGCAGAGGGTAAGAGTGTCATTCCACTCATCTATGAGATCCTGATCTTCCAGCTGATAAGCAGCAAATTTTCTTAGACGCAAGCCTCTAGGGACTCTGTTAGACTCAAGATAATGATCAAAAGTAACAATGTCCCACATGAGTCTCAAATCTGTGGATAGCAATTTTTCATGGGTAGTAAACTGTAATTTGATATCTCTTTCTGTTTTCTAGATCAAAAAATGAGCCTGTTGAGGAAGATGGTTTGTCCTGCATGTTTATAAAGGTGTAAAGATATATAAAACACCTAAGAGGGTTTAGTATAAATAAATGAGCCTTTGATTAATCCGGATGACCGGATATATTTAGAAGAAAAATGCACCCTTCTAATCAATTAGAAACGCTGCTGGTAATATAAATGTAAAAGTAATCAGTTATGTAACCTTTTACAACCTTATATAGCCTTGTACGTAGAAGTCAAATGTTTTTTAAAACAGTATTGTTATAAATTTTTTGTTGTTAGTAGTCTAATTTTTTATTTTTTCTAATTGTCAAATTTTTACCTCTGTAAGCTGCTGACAAAGTAGATCATATGTGCCCTCCTGCGTAGACTGTTAATCATTTGGCCAAAGAAACGTCTATTGCAAAGTACATAGGAAAAAGGATTCACTGTACCTGGGTCCTGATATCCACAGACCGTAAGGAGGAGGATCACCTTTTGAAATGGGCAGCAGTATGGTCCCGGAGTTACCGGGAGAACAGTGGTTGAGCTGCGGTATGGTCCATTCCGTGCTGGCAGTGAGAGAGAGTTCTGGTGTGTGACGTCATCAGCGGTTGCCGCGACAGGGAACGAAGAGACCAGTCCGGTGCGGGAAACACAGGCTGACTTCACTCGTAGTATACAAGGCAAGTAAAATTAGGGAATTGAGTAAGATTACCAGCAGTGCGGTGCTTTAGAGGTGCGGTAGGAACAAAGACCGCCAACATAGAGATCCAAAAAAGCGAAGATCTAAGCACTCGGGGGCAAAAATAAAAGACAAATATCTTTATTGAAATATGGGTAAAAGCTGCATATCAATGCAGGTATACAAGGACAGCAATCCTGACGCGTTTCGCGCCCCCTAGTGGCGCTTAGTCATAGGTATGTATGCTGAAGGTACCAACAGTGCACTTAAAGGGACAGGCAACCAATCACTGACCTTTATTTTGGGTGGACTTTTTTTTTATTTTGTTAGGGGGATTAGATTAGGTGTAATTAGTTTAAAAATCTTGTAATTTGTTTATTATATTCTGTAATTTAGTGGGGGGGTTTTGTACTTTAGCTAATTTTATTGTATTTAATTTAGGGAATTAATTTAATTATAGTGTAGTGTTAGGTGTTAGTGTAACTTAGGTAAGGTTTTATTTTACAGGTAAATTTGTCTTTATTTTAGCTAGGTAGTTATTAAATAGTTAATAACTATTTAATAACTATTCTACCTAGTTAAAATAAATACAAACTTGCTTGTAAAATAAAAATAAATCCTAAAATAGCTACAATGTAACTATTAGTTATATTGTAGCTAGCTTAGGGTTTATTTTACAGGTAAGTATTTCGTTTTAAATAGGATAGTAATTTTTATTTAGATTTCTTTTAATTATATTTAAGTTAGGGGGTGTTAGGGTTAGACTTAGATTTAGGGGTTAATAACTTTAGAATAGTGGCGGCGACGTTGGGGGCGGCATATTAGGGGTTAATAAATTTAGGTAGGTGGCGGCGATGTTAGGGACGGCAGATTAGGGGTTCATAATATTTACTAATGTTTGCGAGGCGGGAGTGCGGTGGTTTAGGGGTTAATATATTTATTATAGTGGCGGCGATATCCGATTCGGCAGATTAGGGGTTAAAATTTTTATTTTAGTGTTTGCGATGCGGGAGGGCCTCGGCTTAGGGGTTAATAGGTAGTTTATGGATGTTAGTGTACTTTTTAACACTTTAGTTAAGAGTTTTATGCTACGGCGTTGTAGTGTAAAACTCTTTACTACTGACTTTAAAATGTGTTACCAGTCGACAGGAGAGGGTCTACCGCTCACTTTTTGGCAGACTCGTAATACCGGCGCTATGCAAGTCCCATTGAAAAAAGAGGATACGCAGTTTACGTAAGTGGATCTGGCCAAAAAAGTGAGCGATACACCTGTTACCTGCAAGACTCAAAATACCAGTGAGCGTTAAAAAGCAGCATTAGGACCGGCTAACGCTGCTTTTTAAGCCTAACGCAAAACTCGTAATCTAGCCGAATGTAAGTAACTCTTACCTACAGTTTAAGTTTTTTAAAATATAGTTTTGGCTAAAATGTGGTTACATTTTAGCCAAAACTATATTTTTAAAAACTTAAATGGATATAAACCCCCCCAATTTTGTCATGATTCAGATAGAACATTTTAAACAACTTTCTAATTTACTTCTATTATCAATTTGTCTTTGTTCTTTTGGTATCTTTTGTTTGAAAAGCAGGAGACGTATGCTTAGGAGCACTATATGGCAGAATATTTCTTTAAATGACTTAACTGCTTCTCTTTGATACATATAATACAGATATTTGAGTACTATATCACTTCAATAATATAATCTACCAGTTAGTTCTGCTGCTTTAAAGACAGAGAAAGTTTAACCTATAATTATAGGCTAAATGATCAAATTTGTTTAACTCTGGCTGACAGTCACTATAAGCCCTGAAAATACAAAGTGAATTGGCAATGTAATGTTATTAAAGGGACATGAAACCCAACCTTTTTCTTTCATGATTCAGACAGAGCATATATTTATTAAAACGTTTCCAATTTACTTCTATTATCAAATTTGCTTTGTTGTTATTCTTTGTTGAAGTGATATCTAGATAGGTAGTGTACACATGCCTGAAGCACTGCATGACAGGACATAGTGCTGCCCTCTAGTGCTCTTGTATAATATTGCGGCAAAACTGCTGCCATATATTGCTGCAGACACGTGCACTCTCCTTAGCTTATCTTTTCAGCAAAGAATAACAAAAAAACAAAGACAATATGATAACAGAAGTAAATTGGAAAGATGGTTAAATTTGTATCATGAAAGAATTTATCTGGATTTTATGTCCTTTCAAGAGTGAATAAAAATGTTTTCATGGGTCATAAAATAAACCTGTGAAGCTAAACCTGTTGCTAGAGGTATGGAAAATATATTCGTAGGCCATCTTAACCTAGATTACCATTAATTTGCACTCAGAGCTGCCCTGGAAATAAATACACAATTATTTATCTATCTATCGTTTATCTATTTATTTATTGTTTATCTATCTATTGTTTATCTCTATCTATCTATCGTTTATCTCTATCTATATCATCTATCTATCTATCTATCTATCTATCTATTGTTTATCTCTATCTATCTATCTATTGTTTATCTCTATCTATCTATCTATCTATCTATCTATCTATCTATCTAATCAGTATGTAAACCAATGTATAATATTTTCTCTATCCATCATAATGCTTTTGATCATTCTTGAGTTGTAGGGAACACTTAGGAATACAAACCCACATACCCAACCCCTTTTGTTGCTGCACACTAATTGGCATATGAATCAATATGGAGTGATTGATGGCCTGATGAAGAAGACTAGCTATTGCACTGCATTGATTGGCTTGTAGCATTTTCACATAAAATGAAGTTATTAACCAGGACAACCTTTGTTTGGTAACAAATGTCAGATGTTTAAACCCCCCACTAGTACTGTGTACCCTCCCAACATGTTCAGATGCAACTCTTCTTCTGGTTAAAGGGACATTCTTAGTAATAAAGATCTGCATTTCATTATTACACAAAATCTAATTACAACTATGCTTTTAACTCCCGTAAAATGGTTAAGCACTTGTTTAAACTTGCTCACCAAGCTGTTCCTGAACAGGATATGGACAGTGATTGGCTGTTGTATAAACATGCCTCTCCTGATTGGCTCATTAGCTGTGTCCTGCTCAGGCCTGGTAAAGCAAAGCATTTCTCAAGCCTAAATTGAAACCATTGCTATGGTCAGCAAATAATATTTATAAAGGAAATGACTATTTTCAAATAGAAAACGATTCTGTGAGCATATTATTTTTACTGTTCTATATTACACATGATTGATTAAAAGTAATTTGTTAAACTTTCATGTTTATTAAAAGTAATGATTTCTCCAACATAGGTGTGTCCGGTCCACGGCGTCATCCTTACTTGTGGGATATTCTCCTCCCCAACAGGAAATACAGCAAAGCTGGTCACATGATCCCTCCTAGGCTCCGCCTTCCCCAGTCATTCTCTTTGCCGTTGTACAGGCAACATCTCCACGGAGATGGCTTAGAGTTTTTTAGTGTTTAACTGTAGTTTTTATTATTCAATCAAGAGTTTGTTATTTTAAAATAGTGCTGGTATGTACTATTTACTCTGAAACAGAAAAGAGATGAAGATTTCTGTTTGTAAGAGGAAAATGATTTTAGCAACCGTTACTAAAATCGATGGCTGTTTCCACACAGGACTGTTGAGAGGAATTAACTTCAGTTGGGGGAACAGTGAGCAGACTTTTGCTGCTTGAGGTATGACACATTCTAACAAGACGATGTAATGCTGGAAGCTGTCATTTTCCCTATGGGATCCGGTAAGCCATTTTTATTACAGAAAGAAAAAAAGGGCTTCACAAGGGCTTTTAAGACTGTAGACATTTTCTGGGCTAAATCGATTTATATATAAGCATATTTTATACTCCATAGCCTTGAGGAATTATTTTTATCTTGGGAATTATGTAAAATAACCGGCAGGCACTGTATTGGACACCTTATTCTCTAGGGGCTTTCCCTAATCATAGGCAGAGTCTCATTTTCGCGCCTCTATTGCGCACTTGTTTTTGGGAAGCATGACATGCAGATGCATGTGTGAGGAGCTCTGATACATAGAAAAGACTTTCTGAAGGCGTCATTTGGTATCGTATTCCCCTTTGGGCTTGGTTGGGTCTCAGCAAAGCAGATACCAGGGACTGTAAAGGGGTTAAATATAAAAACGGCTCCGGTTCCGTTATTTTAAGGGTTAAAGCTTCCAAATTTGGTGTGCAATACTTTTAAGGCTTTAAGACACTGTGGTGAAATTTTGGTGAATTTTGAACAATTCCTTCATACTTTTTCACAATTGCAGTAATAAAGTGTGTTCAGTTTAAAATTTAAAGTGACAGTAACGGTTTATTTTAAAACGTTTTTTGTACTTTGTTATCAAGTTTATGCCTGTTTAACATGTCTGAACTACCAGATAGACTGTGTTCTGAATGTGGGGAAGCCAAGGTTCCTTCTCATTTAAATAGATGTGATTTATGTGACACAAAATTTAGAGAAAATGATGCCCAAGATGATTCCTCAAGTGAGGGGAGTAAGCATGGTACTGCATCATCCCCTCCTTCGTCTACACCAGTCTTGCCCACACAGGAGGCCCCTAGTACATCTAGTGCGCCAATACTCCTTACTATGCAACAATTAACGGCTGTAATGGATAATTCTATCAAAAACATTTTAGCCAAAATGCCCACTTATCAGCGAAAGCGCGACTGCTCTGTTTTAGAAAATACTGAAGAGCATGAGGACGCTGATGATATTGGTTCTGAAGTGCCCCTACACCAGTCTGAGGGGGCCAGGGAGGTTTTGTCTGAGGGAGAAATTTCAGATTCAGGGAAAATTTCTCAACAAGCTGAACCTGATGTGATTACATTTAAATTTAAATTGGAGCATCTCCGCGCTCTGCTTAAGGAGGTGTTATCTACTCTGGATGATTGTGAGAATTTGGTCATTCCAGAGAAATTATGTAAAATGGACAAGTTCCTAGAGGTCCCGGGGCCCCCCGAAGCTTTTCCTATACCCAAGCGGGTGGCGGACATTGTAAATAAAGAATGGGAAAGGCCCGGTATACCTTTCGTCCCTCCCCCCATATTTAAAAAATTGTTTCCTATGGTCGACCCCAGAAAGGACTTATGGCAGACAGTCCCCAAGGTCGAGGGGGCGGTTTCTACTCTAAACAAACGCACCACTATACCCATAGAAGATAGTTGTGCTTTCAAAGATCCTATGGATAAAAAATTAGAAGGTTTGCTTAAAAAGATGTTTGTTCAGCAAGGTTACCTTCTACAACCAATTTCATGCATTGTTCCTGTCACTACAGCAGCGTGTTTCTGGTTCGATGAACTAGAAAAGGCGCTCAATAATAATTCTTCTTCTTATGAGGAGATTATGGACAGAATTCATGCTCTCAAATTGGCTAATTCTTTCACCCTAGACGCCACTTTGCAATTGGCTAGGTTAGCGGCGAAAAATTCTGGTTTTGCTATTGTGGCGCGCAGAGCGCTTTGGCTAAAATCTTGGTCAGCGGATGCGTCTTCCAAGAACAAATTGCTTAACATTCCTTTCAAGGGGAAAACGCTGTTTGGCCCTGACTTGAAAGAGATTATTTCTGATATCACTGGGGGCAAGGGCCACGCCCTTCCTCAGGATAGGTCTTTCAAGGCCAAAACTAAACCTAATTTTCGTCCCTTTCGCAGAAACGGACCAGCCCCAAGTGCTACGTCCTCTAAGCAAGAGGGTAATACTTCTCAAGCCAAGCCAGCCTGGAGGCCAATGCAAGGCTGGAACAAAGGAAAGCAGGCCAAGAAACCTGCCACTGCTACCAAGACAGCATGAGATGTTGGCCCCCGATCCGGGACCGGATCTGGTGGGGGGCAGACTCTCTCTCTTCGCTCAGGCTTGGGCAAGAGATGTTCTGGATCCTTGGGCGCTAGAAATAGTCTCCCAAGGTTATCTTCTGGAATTCAAGGGGCTTCCCCCAAGGGGGAGGTTCCACAGGTCTCAATTGTCTTCAGACCACATAAAAAAACAGGCATTCTTACATTGTGTAGAAGACCTGTTAAAAATGGGAGTGATTCATCCTGTTCCATTAGTAGAACAAGGGATGGGGTTCTACTCCAATCTGTTCGTAGTTCCCAAAAAGGAGGGAACATTCAGACCAATCTTAGATCTCAAGATCCTAAACAAGTTTCTCAAGGTTCCATCGTTCAAAATGGAAACCATTCGAACAATTCTTCCTTCCATCCAGGAAGGTCAATTCATGACCACGGTGGATTTAAAGGATGCGTATCTACATATTCCTATCCACAAGGAACATCATCGGTTCCTAAGGTTCGCATTCCTGGACAAGCATTACCAGTTTGTGGCACTTCCGTTCGGATTAGCCACTGCTCCAAGAATTTTCACAAAGGTACTAGGGTCCCTTCTAGCGGTGCTAAGACCAAGGGGCATTGCAGTAGTACCTTACTTGGACGACATTCTGATTCAAGCGTCGTCCCTTCCACAAGCAAAGGCCCACACGGACATTGTCCTGGCCTTTCTCAGATCTCACGGGTGGAAAGTGAACGTAGAAAAAAGTTCTCTATCCCCGTCAACAAGAGTTCCCTTCTTGGGAACAATTATAGACTCTTTAGAAATGAGGATTTTTCTGACAGAGGCCAGAAAATCAAAACTTCTAAACTCTTGTCAAATACTTCATTCTGTTCCTCTTCCTTCCATAGCGCAGTGCATGGAAGTAATAGGTTTGATGGTAGCGGCAATGGACATAGTTCCTTTTGCGCGAATTCATCTAAGACCATTACAACTGTGCATGCTCAGTCAGTGGAATGGGGACTATACAGACTTGTCTCCGACGATACAAGTAGATCAGAGGACCAGAGATTCACTCAGTTGGTGGCTGTCCCTGGACAACCTGTCACAGGGGATGAGCTTCCGCAGACCAGAGTGGGTCATTGTCACGACCGACGCCAGTCTAGTGGGCTGGGGCGCGGTCTGGGGACCCCTGAAAGCGCAGGGTCTTTGGTCTCGGGAAGAATCTACTCTCCCGATAAATATTCTGGAACTGAGAGCGATTTTCAATGCTCTCAAGGCTTGGCCTCAGCTAGCAAAGACCAAGTTCATACGGTTTCAATCAGACAACATGACGACTGTTGCGTACATCAACCATCAGGGGGGAACAAGGAGTTCCCTGGCGATGGAAGAAGTGACCAAAATCATTCAATGGGCGGAGACTCACTCCTGCCACTTGTCTGCAATCCACATTCCAGGAGTGGAAAACTGGGAAGCGGATTTTCTGAGTCGTCAGACATTTCATCCGGGGGAGTGGGAACTCCATCCGGAAATCTTTGCCCAAATCACTCAACTGTGGGGCATTCCAGACATGGATCTGATGGCCTCTCGTCAGAACTTCAAGGTTCCTTGCTACGGGTCCAGATCCAGGGATCCCAAGGCGACTCTAGTAGATGCACTAGTAGCACCTTGGACCTTCAAACTAGCTTATGCATTCCCGCCGTTTCCTCTCATCCCCAGGCTGGTAGCCAGGATCAATCAGGAGAGGGCATCGGTGATCTTGATAGCTCCTGCGTGGCCACGCAGGACCTGGTATGCAGACCTGGTGAATATGTCATCGGCTCCACCATGGAAGCTACCTTTGAGACGAGACCTTCTTGTTCAAGGTCCGTTCGAACATCCGAATCTGGTCTCACTCCAACTGACTGCTTGGAGATTGAACGCTTGATCTTATCTAAGCGAGGGTTCTCAGATTCTGTCATTGATACTCTTGTTCAGGCCAGAAAGCCTGTAACTAGAAAAATCTACCACAAAATATGGAAAAAATATATCTATTGGTGTGAATCTAAAGGATTCCCTTGGGACAAGATAAAAATTCCTAAGATTCTATCCTTTCTTCAAGAGGGTTTGGAGAAAGGATTATCTGCAAGTTCTTTGAAAGGACAGATTTCTGCCTTGTCTGTGTTACTTCACAAAAAGCTGGCAGCTGTGCCAGATGTTCAAGCCTTTGTTCAGGCTCTGGTTAGAATCAAGCCTGTTTACAAACCTTTGACTCCTCCTTGGAGTCTCAATTTAGTTCTTTCAGTTCTTCAGGGGGTTCCGTTTGAACCCTTACATTCCGTTGATATTAAGTTATTATCTTGGAAAGTTTTGTTTTTGGTTGCAATTTCTTCTGCTAGAAGAGTTTCAGAATTATCTGCTCTGCAGTGTTCTCCTCCTTATCTGGTGTTCCATGCAGATAAGGTAGTTCTGCGTACTAAACCTGGTTTTCTTCCGAAAGTTGTTTCTAACAAAAACATTAACCAGGAGATAGTCGTGCCTTCTTTGTGTCCGAATCCAGTTTCAAAGAAGGAACGTTTGTTGCACAATTTGGATGTAGTTCGTGCTCTAAAATTCTATTTAGATGCTACAAAGGATTTTAGACAAACATCTTCCTTGTTTGTTGTTTATTCCGGTAAAAGGAGAGGTCAAAAAGCAACTTCTACCTCTCTCTCTTTTTGGATTAAAAGCATCATCAGATTGGCTTACGAGACTGCCGGACGGCAGCCTCCTGAAAGAATCACAGCTCATTCCACTAGGGCTGTGGCTTCCACATGGGCCTTCAAGAACGAGGCTTCTGTTGATCAGATATGTAAGGCAGCGACTTGGTCTTCACTGCACACTTTTACTAAATTTTACAAGTTTGATACTTTTGCTTCTTCTGAGGCTATTTTTGGGAGAAAGGTTTTGCAAGCCGTGGTGCCTTCCATCTAGGTGACCTGATTTGCTCCCTCCCTTCATCCGTGTCCTAAAGCTTTGGTATTGGTTCCCACAAGTAAGGATGACGCCGTGGACCGGACACACCTATGTTGGAGAAAACAGAATTTATGTTTACCTGATAAATTACTTTCTCCAACGGTGTGTCCGGTCCACGGCCCGCCCTGGTTTTTTAATCAGGTCTGATAATTTATTTTCTTTAACTTCAGTCACCACGGTATCATATGATTTCTCCTATGCAAATATTCCTCCTTTACGTCGGTCGAATGACTGGGGAAGGCGGAGCCTAGGAGGGATCATGTGACCAGCTTTGCTGGGCTCTTTGCCATTTCCTGTTGGGGAGGAGAATATCCCACAAGTAAGGATGACGCCGTGGACCGGACACACCGTTGGAGAAAGTAATTTATCAAATAAACATAAATTCTGTTTTTTCTTTGCTTCATCTTCAAAAATGTACGTTTTAATATGTTACACTTTTTTGTATTTTGGGAAACAAAAATCATTGGGGCTCAAACATTAAAACAGCTTTGAACAAAAACATTTTTCATGGTCCAAATTGCCTAAATTAGCTATTTGATTTGCAGCCTGTTGCTTTTTGGTCTCTCTAGGCCGTGTGGGACAAAATGCAAAGCAAAGTGAATGCAATAATGCTCTACTTAAACCTAACTACTTTACTACTACACAATCCTCCTGCTACAAGATTACCCCATCCTGGTTTGCTTCCCTTTTTGTGATCCCCTTAGGTGACCACTCAAATCTAATCACAGCAGGCAACTTAAATGTAAATAGCTCCAGCTAATTTGCCCAACATCTCATCTCCTAGCACCTAAAGCCTCAAGGTAAAAAAAATACAAAAATACTTTAACAAAAAAGTAATACACAAATAAACCAATAGGCCCATTGGGTTTTCATTTTAAGGGTGTTTTGCAGTAGAGAGATCATGTAGTGGAATGCAATTAAGTTTACTGGGGTCCTTGTGTTGTGTTTCATGTAATGATTATAAGGTGTAAAGGGAGGCTTATTGTGTTAGTGAGGATCTTGTTTTGGGGCCAGTCATCCATACTATTCTAATGGAGTGATGGTTAGGGACAGTAAAAGTCGGGCCAGGTTAGCCATAAAGTTTATTTTCAGTGGGGGATGGTTAGGGTAACGGTTAATTGAGTTGAGTAGAGGTTGTTATTAGGGTTAATTAAACTTGGTCAGGTTTGCAGTTTTATTTTATCATAACATAGAGAGGAGGGGGTTTAACCTTATTGAGATGGGAGGAGGTCACAGGGTTAATGGGCTTCAACAATTTACCTATATAATTTAGATACCAATGTTTTAATGGCTGGTATCAGAAGCTCCGTGCTCGTTATGGGGTAGCTATATTACTTAACAGAAATTAGAGTGTAATTCTTTTGCTCAGTTTTAGCAGTACACCTCGGATCTAAGCAAATTTCCTCTTATATTCAAACTACACTACAACATGCAATATATTTACTCCATTTTTTTATAGTATACAGGTGCCAAGCCAACCCCCCCCCCCACACTAAATTAAATGGATTAACCACATGTAAGAGTTAATCTAAGAGATCTGTAACTGTAATTAAACAGCTAGAGCAATTAAATGTACCATTGCCAAAAAAATAAAATAAATAAGTAAACAGAATTGCAGAGGAGAATGTTGTGGTGCGACTTCTCTGTGAAATATGTAGTGCTGAGCACAGCACCGGATAAGAACATCATTACACTTTCATGACAGATAAGCTTACACTGTTCAAGTGTAAACTCATTTGTCTTCCCCTGACCTTTAAATAGTACTGTACCATTGTGCTGGATTTAAATCAATAATTTTGTCAAAACAAAATATATACAGCAGGACTGAAAGGGGAGGAAAGACTGAGGAGTCATTTTAGTTTGTTACTTGCCTCATTATAGAGTCATATTTGTATCTGCAGGATAAAATACAACTTTTTATAATTGCTTAATTGGATATTCCTTTTAGGTTTTTTTTATACTTTCATATTATATTTTTTTATATTTTTGTCCATTTGTGTTGTTTTATTCATTAAAACATTTATAGCTCTCAGAAAGTATACACCTTATATATCACATTAGAATAATTATCTATTAAACATCAATACTAAATATTATTACTTACTTACACCAATATTACAAGTTTTGCGTTATGGTGCCATTGCGCATGGAATGACAGGTCTCCCGTATTACAAGTCGCGTGGGTATCCCCAAGCATTTTAGCCTGTCACGCAACTCTCCATTCCTCACTCAAAATATGACGTTTGAGTGCAGGATTTCCATTGTGCCGTATTACAGGTTGTGCGATCCGGCTAAAATGCTTGTGTTATTGTCTATACTGCCACAATCCAATCTGAGAATAGTAGTTATAGAATTTGCGAAACAAAAATGCTTCACAAAACTCATAACTAAAATGTTACAAAGTACACTAACACCCATAAACTACCTATTAACCCCTAAACCGCCATCCCCACATCGCAAATACTATATTAAACCTATTAACCCCTAATCCGCCAAACCCCCACATAACCAACACTAAATAAACCTATTAACCCCTAAACCGCCCCCCCACATCGCTAACACCTAAATAAAGGAATTAACCCCTAAACTGCTGGCCCCCACATCGCAAATAGTATAACAAACGTATTAACCCCTAAACCGCCACCCACCCACATAGCCAACACTAAATAAACCTACTATCCCCTAAACCGCCATCCCCCGCATCGCAAATACTATAATAAACCTATTAACCCCTAATTCACCGCCCCCACATCGCCAACACTATATAAATCCTAAACAGCCGGCCCCCCACATCGCTACTAATAAACTAAACCTATTAACCCCTAAACAGCCGCCCCCCACATCGCAAATCACTAATTTAAACTATTAACCCCTACTGAATAGTTTAATTTACTGAAATCCTATTGGCTGTTCAAATCAGCCAATAGGATTTCAGTAGCTCTCATCATATTGGCTGATTTTAATTTTTCAGCCAATAGGAATGCAAGGTACCCCAAATATAAAACAGCTACCTTGCATTCAAGCTTAAGTATGCAACATTGATCGCATGAAGAGGATCCTCCACGCTGGATGGCTCCGTGGTCACCTCTGCGCCGCCTTCGCCCTGGTTGAAGATAGAAGAGGTCCCCAGGCTGGATCAAGATGTCGCCGCCTGGAAGAAGACCTTCTCCGCCCGGACTTCAGGAATGGTGAGTACCTACTTGGGGGTTAGACTTAGGGGGTGTTTTTTTTTTTCTCTTGTTAAGTGTATCCAGTCCACGGATCATCCATTACTTATGGAATATATTCTCCTTCCCAACAGGAAGTTGCAAGAGTCCACCCACAGCAAAGCTGCTATATAGCTCCTCCCCTAACTGCCATATTCAGTCATTCTCTTGCAAGCCTCAACATAGATAGGAGGTCGTGAGAGTCTGTGGTGATTTATACTTAGTTTATTCTTCAATCAAAAGTTTGTTATTTTTAAATGGCACCGGAGTGTGCTGTTTTTCTCAGGCAGTATTTGGAAGAAGAATCTGCCTGCGTTTTTCTATGATCTTAGCAGACGTAACTGAGATCCATTTGCTGTTCTCACACATTCTGAGGAGTGAGGTACTTCAGAGGGGGAATGGCGTGGAGGTTTTCCTGCAGATAAGGTATGTGCAGTAAAATATTTTTCTAGGAATGGAATTGACTATGGCCTAGATTTGGAGTTCGGCGGTAAAAGGGCTGTTAACGCTCCGCGGGTTTTTTTCTGGCCGCACCATAAATTTAACTCTGGTATCGAGAGTTCAAACAAATGCTGCGTTAGGCTCCAAAAAAGGAGCGTAGAGCATATTTACCGCAAATGCAACTCTCGATACCAGAGTTGCTTACGGACGCGGCCGGCATCAAAAACGTGCTCGTGCACGATTCTCCCATAGGAAACAATGGGGCAGTTTGAGCTGAAAAAAAACCTAACACCTGCAAAAAAGCAGCGTTCAGCTCTTAACGCAGCCCCATTGTTTCCTATGGGGAAACACTTCCTACGTCTGCACCTAACACTCTAACATGTACCCCGAGTCTAAACACCCCTAACCTTACACTTATTAACCCCTAATCTGCCGCCCCCGCTATCGCTGACCCCTGCATTACACTTTTAACCCCTAATCTGCCGCTCCGTAAACCGCCGCCACCTACGTTATCCCTATGTACCCCTAATCTGCTGCCCTAACATCGCCGACCCCTATGTTATATTTATTAACCCCTAATCTGCCCCCCACAACGTCGCCGACACCTGCCTACACTTATTAACCCCTAATCTGCCGAGCGGACCTGAGCGCTACTATAATAAAGTTATTAACCCCTAATCCGCCTCACTAACCCTAACATAAATAGTATTAACCCCTAATCTGCCCTCCCTAACATCGCCGACACCTACCTTCAATTATTAACCCCTAATCTGCCGACCGGAGCTCACCGCTATTCTAATAAATGTATTAACCCCTAAAGCTAAGTCTAACCCTAACACTAACACCCCCCTAAGTTAAATATAATTTTTATCTAACGAAATAAATTAACTCTTATTAAATAAATGATTCCTATTTAAAGCTAAATACTTACCTGTAAAATAAATCCTAATATAGCTACAATATAAATTATAATTATATTATAGCTATTTTAGGATTAATATTTATTTTACAGGTAACTTTGTATTTATTTTAACCAGGTACAATAGCTATTAAATAGTTAAGAACTATTTAATAGTTACCTAGTTAAAATAATAACAAATTTACCTGTAAAATAAATCCTAACCTAAGATATAATTAAACCTAACACTACCCTATCAATAAAATAATTAAATAAACTACCTACAATTACCTACAATTAACCTAACACTACACTATCAATAAATTAATTAAACACAATTGCTACAAATAAATACAATTAAATAAACTATCTAAAGTACAAAAAATAAAAAAGAACTAAGTTACAGAAAATAATAAAATATTTACAAACATAAGAAAAATATTACAACAATTTTAAACTAATTACACCTACTCTAAGCCCCCTAATAAAATAACAAAGCCCCCCAAAATAAAAAATTCCCTACCCTATTCTAAAATACAAATATTACAAGCTCTTTTACCTTACCAGCCCTGAACAGGGCCCTTTGCTCTTTTACCTTATCAGCCAATAGAATGCGAGCTCAATCTGATTGGCTGATTGGATCAGCCAATCGGATTGAACTATATTCTGATTGGCTGATTCCATCAGCCAATCAGAAAATTCCTACCTTAATTCCGATTGGCTGATAGAATCCTATCAGCCAATCGGAATTCGAGGGACGCCATCTTGGATGACGTCCCTTAAAGGAACCGTCATTCGTCGTCTAGTCGTCGGAAGAAGAGGATGGATCCGCGCTGGAGGTCTTCAAGATGGAGCCGGTCGTCATCGGATGGAAGAAGATAGAAGATGCCGCTTGGAGAAGATGTTTGCCGGTCCGGATGTCCTCTTCTTGCCGGATAGGAGGAAGACTTTGGAGCACCGGATTATGGATCGCCAACCCCCGCTTGGGTTGGATGAAGATCTTGGAGCCAGGACGGATCGGTGAACCTGGTATGGTGAAGACAAGGTAGGAAGATCTTCAGGGGATTAGTGTTAGGTTTATTTAAGGGGGGTTTGGGTTAGATTAGGGGTATGTGGGTGGTGGGTTGTAATGTTGGGGGGGGGGTATTGTATGTTTTTTTTTACAGGCAAAAGAGCTGAAATTCTTGGGGCATGCCCCGCAAAGGGCCCTGTTCAGGGCTGGTAAGGTAAAATAGCTTGTAATATTTGTATTTTAGAATAGGGTAGGGAATTTTTTATTTTGGGGGGCTTTGTTATTTTATTAGGGGGCTTAGAGTAGGTGTAATTAGTTTAAAATTGTTGTAATATTTTTCTTATGTTTGTAAATATTTTATTATTTTCTGTAACTTAGTTCTTTTTTATTTTTTGTACTTTAGATAGTTTATTTAATTGTATTTATTTGTAGCAATTGTGTTTAATTAATTTATTGATAGTGTAGTGTTAGGTTAATTGTAGGTAATTGTAGGTAGTTTATTTAATTATTTTATTGATAGGGTAGTGTTAGGTTTAATTATATCTTAGGTTAGGATTTATTTTACAGGTAAATTTGTTATTATTTTAACTAGGTAACTATTAAATAGTTCTTAACTATTTAATAGCTATTGTACCTGGTTAAAATAATTACAAAGTTGCCTGTAAAATAAATATTAATCCTAAAATAGCTATAATATAATTATAATTTATATTGTAGCTATATTAGGATGTATTTTACAGGTAAGTATTTAGCTTTAAATAGGAATAATTTATTTAATAAGAGTTAATTTATTTCGTTAGATAAAAATTATATTTAACTTAGGGGGGTGTTAGTGTTAGGGTTAGACTTAGCTTTAGGGGTTAATACATTTATTAGAATAGCGGTGAGCTCCGGTCGGCAGATTAGGGGTTAATAATTGAAGGTAGGTGTCGGCGATGTTAGGGAGGGCAGATTAGGGGTTAATACTATTTATGATAGGGTTAGTGAGGCGGATTAGGGGTTAATAACTTTATTATAGTAGCGCTCAGGTCCGCTCGGCAGATTAGGGGTTAATAAGTGTAGGTAGGTGTCGGCGACGTTGAGGGGGGCAGATTAGGGGTTAATAAATATAACATAGGGGTCGGCGATGTTAGGGGTAGCAGATTAGGGGTACATAGGGATAACGTAGGTGGCAGCGATTTGCGGTCGGAAGATTAGGGGTTAATTATTTTAAGTAGCTGGCGGCGACGTTGTGGGGGGCAGGTTAGGGGTTAATAAATGTAATACAGGGGTCGGCGGGGTTAGGGGCAGCAGATTAGGGGTACATAAGTATAACGTAGGTGGCGGTCGGCAGATTAGGGGTTAAAAATTTTAATCGAGTGGCGGCGATGTGGGGGGACCTCGGTTTAGGGGTACATAGGTAGTTTATGGGTGTTAGTGTACTTTAGGGTACAGTAGTTAAGAGCTTTATAAACCGGCGTTAGCCAGAAAGCTCTTAACTCCTGCTATTTTCAGGCGGCTGGAATCTTGTCGTTAGAGCTCTAACGCTCACTGCAGAAACGACTCTAAATACCGGCGTTAGGAAGATCCCATTGAAAAGATAGGCTACGCAAATGGCGTAGGGGGATCTGCGGTATGGAAAAGTCGCGGCTGAAAAGTGAGCGTTAGACCCTTTAATCACTGACTCCAAATACCAGCGGGCGGCCAAAACCAGCGTTAGGAGCCTCTAACGCTGGTTTTGACGGCTACCGCCGAACTCTAAATCTAGGCCTATGAAAATACTGCTGATATCGAAGTAATGTAAGTAAAGCCTTAAATGCAGCGATAGCGACTGGTATCAGGCTTATTAACAGAGATACATACTCTAATAAAAATGTGTTTTAAAACGTTTGCTGGCATGTTTAATCGTTTTTTAACGTACATTGGTGATAACACTGTAATGTTGGTATAGCCTTAAATGCAGTAAAAGCGACTGGTATCAGGCTTATTAATAGAGATACATACTCTTGTAAAAATGTGTTTTAAAACGATTGCTGGCATGTTTAATCGTTTTTAACATATGTTTGGTGATAAAACTTATTGGGGCCTAAGTTTTTTCCACATGGCTGGCTTAAATTTTGCATAGAAACAGTTAACTGAAGCTTCCCACTGTTGTAATATGAGTGGGAGGGGCCTAATTTAGCTCTTTTTTGCGCAGTTAAAATTACAAAATGAATTATCCAGATTCCCTCAGCAGGCCCATGAATACTACAGGACATTTCTAAAGGGCTAAAAAGACTTCCAAAATCGTTTATAGGGAAGGTAATCCACAGCTCTGCTGTGGCAGTTTTGTTGTGTCTGTTTTTAAAAACGTCTATGTCGTTTTTTTTATCTGTTTTTTGCATTAAGGGGTTAATCATCCATTTGCAAGTGGGTGCAATGCTCTGTTACCTTATTACATGTACTGTAAAAATTTCGTTTGTTTTACTGCCTTTTTTCACTGTTTTTCAAATTTTGACAAAATTTGTTTCTCTTAAAGGCACAGTAACGTTTTATATATTTGCTTGTTAACTTGATTTAAAGTGTTTTCCAAGCTTATTAGTCTCATTATTAGTCTGTTCTAACATGTCTAACATAGAGGAAGCTCTGTGTTCATTATGTTTTAAAGCCATGGTGGAACCCCATCTTAGAATGTGTACCAGATGTACTGATTTCATGTTAAACAATAAAGATCATTTTTTGTCTTTAAAAACATTATCACCAGAGGATTCTGTCGTGGGGGTAGTTATGCCGACTAACTCTCCCCACGTGTCAGACCTTTTGACTCCCGCTTTAGGGACTTACGCTCAAATGGCGCCAAGTACATCAAGGGCACCCATAGCGTTTATTTTACCAGGGGATTCTGTCGAGGGGAAAGTTATGCCGATTAACTCTCCCCACATGTCAGACCCTTCGACTCCCGCTTCAAGGACTCACGCTCAAATGGCGCCAAGTACATCAAGGGCGTCCATAGCGTTTATTTTACAAGACATGGCAAAGGTGGTGAATAATACTCTGGCAGCAGTATTAGTCAGACTACCTGAAATTAAAGGAAAGCAGATAGCTCTGGGGGTAGATACAGAGCATACAGACGCTTTAAGAACCATGTATGATACTACCTCACAATATGCTTAGTCTGTGGGTGATTTTTTTGACTCAGGGAAGATGATTTAACCTGATTCTGATATTTCTACATTTAAAATTTATGCTTGAGAACCTCCACTTGTTGCTCAGGGAGGCTTTGGCTGCTCTGAATGAATGTGTACAATCGCAGGGCCAGAGAAATTGTGTAGACTGGATAAATAATATGCAGTGCCGGTGTGTACTGATGTTTTTCCAATACCTAAAGAGGTTTACTAAAAAAATTTTTTTTTTTTTTTTTCATAAGGAATGGGATAGACCAGGTGTGCCGTTCTCTTCCCCTCCTATTTTTTAGAAGAATGTTTTCTAATAGTTACCACCACACGGGACTTCTGGCAAACAGTTCCTAAGGTGGAGAGAAGAGTTTCTACTCTAGCTAAGCGTACCACTACCTCTGGCGAGGACAGTTGTGCTTTTTAGATCCAATGGATAAAAAATGTTTATTCAACAGGGTTTTATCCTGCAGCCCCTTGCATACATTGCTTCTGTCACTGCTGCTGCGGCGTTCTGGGTTGAGTCTCTTGATGAGGCTTTACAGTTAGCGACTCCATTGGATGAATATATTTGACAAGCTTATGCTAGCCAATTCCTTTGTTTTCTGATGCCTTTGTTCATTTGACTAGACTAACGGCTAAGAATTCTGTTTTTTACTATACTGGCGCGCAGAGCGCTATGGCTTATATCATGGTCAGCTGTCGTGACTTTAATAAATAAGCTACTTAACTTCCCTTCAAGGGGCAGACTCTATTCGGGCCTGGTTTGAAGGAGATTATTGCTTATATCACTGGAGGAAAAGGTCATGCCCTTCCTCAGGATAGGAATCAAGGGCCAAAAAAGGTCTAATTTTCGTGCCTTTTAAAACTTCAGGGCAGGTGTGGCATCCACTTCCTCTAAGGCAAAACAAGAGGGAATTTTTGCTCAGTCCAAGGCGGTCTGGAGACAATTGGACCTGGAACAAAGATAAGCAGGCCAAGGAGCCTGCTGCTGCCTCAAAGGCAGCATGAAGGAACGGACCCCTATCCGGTAACGGATCCTATAGGGGGCAGACTTTCATTCTTCGCCCGGGCGTGGGCAAGAGATGCCCAGGATACCTAGGCATTGGAATTTATATCCCAGAGATATCTTCTGGATTTCAAAGATTCCCCCCCCCCAAAAAAGGGGAGATTTCTCCAACATAGGTGTGTCCGGTCCACGGCGTCATCCTTACTTGTGGGATATTCTCTTCCCCAACAGGAAATGGCAAAGAGCCCAGCAAAGCTGGTCACATGATCCCTCCTAGGCTCCGCCTTCCCCAGTCATTCTCTTTGCCGTTGCACAGGCAACATCTCCACGGAGATGGCTCAGAGTTTTTTGGTGTTTAAATGTAGTTTTTATTCTTCAATCAAGAGTTTGTTATTTTAAAATAGTGCTGGTATGTACTATTTACTCTGAAACAGAAAAGAGATGAAGATTTCTGTTTGTAAGAGGAAAATGATTTTAGCAACCGTTACTAAAATCGATGGCTGTTTCCACACAGGACTGTTGAGAGGAATTAACTTCAGTTGGGGGAAACAGTGAGCAGACTTTGGCTGCTTGAGGTATGACACATTTCTAACAAGACTTGGTAATGCTGGAAGCTGTCATTTTCCCTATGGGATCCGGTAAGCCATTTTCTTAATTTTCAATATAAGAATACAAGGGCTTCACAAGGGCTTTAAAGACTGGTAGACATTTTTCTGGGCCAAAACGATTACTATATAAGCATGTTTAATGGTTTATAACTTAGGAGAGTTATTTTAATCTTGGCAAGTTGTTAAAAAAACGGACAGGCACTGTATTGGACACCTTTTTCACTGGGGGCCTTTTCTAGTCATAGGCAGAGCCTCATTTTCGCGCCACTAATGCGCAGTTGTTTTTGAGAAGCAAGGCATGCAGATGCATGTGTGAGGTGCTCAGATCCACTGAAAAAGCTTATTGAAGGCGTCATTTGGTATCGTATTCCCCTCTGGGCTTGGTTGGGTCTCAGCAAAGCAGATACCAGGGACTGTATAGGGGTTAAATGTAAAAACGGCTCCGGTTCCGTTATTTTAAGAGTTAAAGCTTTCAAATTTGGTGTGCAATACTCCGTTGGTGGCTGACCCTGGACAACCTGTCACAAGGGATGAGCTTCCGCAGACCAGAGTGGGTCATTGTCACGACTGACGCCAGTCTGGTGGGCTGGGGCGCGGTCTGGGAACCCCTGAAAGCTCAGGGTCTTTGGTCTCGGGAAGAATCTCTTCTCCCGATAAATATTCTGGAACTGAGAGCGATATTCAATGCTCTCAAGGCTTGGCCTCAGCTAGCAAAGGCCAAATTCATACGGTTTCAATCAGACAACATGACGACTGTTGCGTATATCAACCATCAGGGGGGAACAAGGAGTTCCCTGGCGATGGAAGAAGTGACCAAAATAATTCAATGGGCGGAGACTCACTCCTGCCACTTGTCTGCAATCCACATCCCAGGAGTGGAAAATTGGGAAGCGGATTTTCTGAGTCGTCAGACATTTCATCCGGGGGAGTGGGAACTCCATCCGGAAATCTTTGCCCAAATAATTCAATTGTGGGGCATTCCAGACATGGATCTGATGGCGTCTCGTCAGAACTTCAAGGTTCCTTGCTACGGGTCCAGATCCAGGGATCCCAAGGCGACTCTAGTGGATGCACTAGTAGCACCTTGGAGCTTCAACCTAGCTTATGTGTTCCCACCGTTTCCTCTCATTCCCAGGCTGGTAGCCAGGATCAAACAGGAGAGGGTATCGGTGATCTTGATAGCTCCTGCGTGGCCACGCAGGACTTGGTATGCAGATCTGGTGAATATGTCATCGGCTCCACCATGGAAGCTACCTTTGAGACAGGACCTTCTTGTTCAAGGTCCGTTCGAACATCCGAATCTGGCCTCACTCCAACTGACTGCTTGGAGATTGAACGCTTGATTTTATCAAAGCGAGGGTTCTCAGATTCTGTCATTGATACTCTTGTTCAGGCTAGAAAGCCTGTAACTAGAAAAATCTACCATAAAATATGGAAAAAATATATCTGTTGGTGTGAATCTAAAGGATTCCCATGGAACAAGATAAAAATTCCTAAGATTCTATCCTTTCTTCAAGAAGGTTTGGAGAAAGGATTATCTGCAAGTTCTTTGAAGGGACAGATTTCTGCTTTATCTGTTTTACTTCACAAAAAGCTGGCGGCTGTGCCAGATGTTCAAGCTTTTGTTCAGGCTCTGGTTAGAATCAAGCCTGTTTACAAACCTTTGACTCCTCCTTGGAGTCTCAATTTAGTTCTTTCAGTTCTTCAGGGGGTTCCGTTTGAACCCCTACATTCCGTTGATATCAAGTTATTATCTTGGAAAGTTTTGTTTTTGGTTGCAATTTCTTCTGCTAGAAGAGTTTCACAGTTATCTGCTCTGCAGTGTTCTCCTCCTTATCTGGTGTTCCATGCAGATAAGGTGGTTTTGCGTACTAAACCTGGTTTTCTTCCGAAAGTTGTTTCTAACAAAAATATTAACCAGGAGATAGTCGTGCCTTCTTTGTGTCCGAATCCAGTTTCAAAGAAGGAACGTTTGTTGCACAATTTGGATGTAGTTCGTGCTCTAAAATTCTATTTAGAGGCTACAAAGGATTTCAGACAAACATCTTCCTTGTTTGTTGTTTATTCTGGTAAAAGGAGAGGTCAAAAAGCAACTTCTACCTCTCTCTCTTTTTGGCTTAAAAGCATCATCCGATTGGCTTATGAGACTGCCGGACGGCAGCCTCCTGAAAGAATCACAGCTCATTCCACTAGGGCTGTGGCTTCCACATGGGCCTTCAAGAACGAGGCTTCTGTTGATCAGATATGTAAGGCAGCGACTTGGTCTTCACTGCACACTTTTACCAAATTTTACAAATTTGATACTTTTGCTTCTTCTGAGGCTATTTTTGGGAGAAAGGTTTTGCAAGCCGTGGTGCCTTCCATCTAGGTGACCTGATTTGCACCCTCCCATCATCCGTGTCCTAAAGCTTTGGTATTGGTTCCCACAAGTAAGGATGATGCCGTGGACCGGACACACCTATGTTGGAGAAAACAGAATTTATGTTTACCTGATAAATTACTTTCTCCAACGGTGTGTCCGGTCCACGGCCCGCCCTGGTTTTTTAATCAGGTCTGATGATTTATTTTCTCTAGCTACAGTCACCACGGTATCATATGATTTCTCCTATGCAAATATTCCTCCTTTACGTCGGTCGAATGACTGGGGAAGGCGGAGCCTAGGAGGGATCATGTGACCAGCTTTGCTGGGCTCTTTGCCATTTCCTGTTGGGGAAGAGAATATCCCACAAGTAAGGATGACGCCGTGGACCGGACACACCGTTGGAGAAAGTAATTTATCAGGTAAACATAAATTCTGTTTTCGCCTTTCACAATTATCTGCAAACCAGATAAAGAAGGAGGCATTCTTACATTGTGTACGAGATCCATCCAGTTCCAAGAGAGGAACAGGGACAGAGTTTTTACTCAAATCTGTTTGTGGTTCCCAAGGTGAGGGAACCTTCAGACCTATTTTGGATCTAAAGATCTTAAACAAATTCCTCAGAATTCCGTCATTTAAGATGGAAACTATTCGTACCATCTTAACTATGATCCAGGAGAGTCAATAGAGGACTACAATGGATTTGAAGGATGCTTATCCTCACATTGTGATGCATAAAGATCACCTTCGTTTTTCAGGTTTGCCTTTCTAGACAGGCATTACCAGTTTGTAGCTCTTTCCTTTGGGATATCTACAGCCCCAAGAATCTTTATGGAGGTTCTGGGGTCGCTTTGGCGGTCCTTAGGCCGCGGGGCTTAGAAGTGGCCCCTTAGTTAGACGACATCCTGATACATCCAAATTGCCAAGCCTCATACGGACGTAGTACTGGCATTTCTGAGATCACATGGGTGGACAGTGAACAAGGAAAGAGTTCTCTATCCCCAATCTCAAGGGTTTCCCTCCTAGGGACTATGATAGATTCTGTAGAAATGAAAATTTACCTGACGGAGTCCAGGTTGTCAAAGTTTCTAAATTTCTGCCGTGTTTTTCATCCCATCTGCGCCCTTCGGTGGCTCAGTACATGAATGAAATCGGCTTAATAGGTAGCGGAAAGGGACATAGTACCGTTTGCACGTCTACATTTCAGACCGCTGCAACTATGCATGCTCAGTCAGAGGAACGGGGATTACACAGATTTGTCCCCCTGTTGAACCTGGACCAAGAGACCAGAGATTCTCTTCTCTGGTGACTATGTCGGGTCCATCTGTCCAAGGGTATGACCTTCCGCAGGTCAGATGGGACAATTGTTACAATGGATGCCAGCCTTTTAGGTTGGGATGCAGTCTGGAACTCCCTGAAGGCTCAGGGATAGTGGACTTAGGAGGAGACCCTCCTTCTAATAAATATTCTGGGAGTGATATTCCATGCTCTTCAGACTTGGCCTCAGTTAGCAACTCTGAGGTACATCATACTCAGTCGGACAGTATACACGACTGTGGCTTACATCAGCCATCAAGGGGGAACAGAAGTTCCCTAGTGATGTTAGAAGTCTTACAATAATTCACTGGACAGAGACTCACTCTTGTCTATCAGCTATCCATATCCCAGGTGTTGAGAACTGGGAGGTGGATTTTCTAAGTCGTCAGACTTTTCTTCCGGGAGAGTGGGATTTCCTTCGGAGGTCAAGATCAAGAAGGATAGGGCTTTGTTGTTTTTGACAGTGCCTGCGTAGCCACTCAGGACCTGGTATGCAGATCTGGTGGACATGTCATCCTTTCCATCACGGTCTCTGCTTCTGAAACAGGGTCCTTTCAACCATCTAAATAGAATCAATCTGAGATGGACTGCCTGGAGACTGAACGCTTGATGTTATCAAAGCATGGCTTCTCCGAGTCAGTCATTGATACCTTAATACAGACATGAAAGCCTGTCTCTAGGAAAATTGAACATAGATATGGTGTAAATATCTGATTGTTATGAATCCAAGGGTTACTCATGGAGTAAAGCCTGGATTCCCAGGATATTATCTTTTCTCCAAGATGTTTTTGAGAAAAGGGTTGTCAGCTAATTCCTTAAAAGGGACAGATTTTTACTCTGTCTATTTTTTTGCACCAGCGTCTGGCAGGTATTCTAGTCGTTCAGGCATTTGGTCAGGTTTTGGTTAGATCCAAGCCTGTGTTTAAAACTGTTGCTCCACCATGGAGCTTAAACCTGGTTCTTAAGGCTCTTCAAGAAGTTCCGTTTGAACCTTTTTTGTTCCATAGATATCAATCTTTATCTTGGAAAGTTCCTTTTGGGTAGCTATTTCCTCGACTCGTAGAGTCTCCAAGTTATCTGTGTTACAATGTGATTCTCCTTATCTGGTCCTTCGTACGGATAAGGTAGTCCTGCGTACCAACCTGGGTTTTTTCGTAAGGTGGTATCTAACAAGAACATCATTGAAGAGATAGTTGTTCCATTCTTGTATCCTAATCCTTTCTCAAAGAAGGAACGTCTATTACACAATATTGGACGTGGTTTGTGCTTTAAAGTTTTTCTTACAAGCTACTACAGTTTTCATCAAACGTTCACCTTGTTTGTTGTCTATTCTGGACAGAGGAGAGGTCAAAAGACTTTTGGTTTAAAAGCAGCCTCTCTGTCTTTTTGGTTTAAAAAGCACAATTCATTTAGCTTATGAGACTGCTGGACAGCAGCCTCCTGAAGGGATTGCAGCTCATTCTACTAGAGCTGTGGTTTTCACTTGGGCCTTTTTTAAATGTGGCTTCTGTTGAACAGATTTACAAGACGGAGTCTTGGTCTGCGCTTCATACTTTTTCAAATTTAACAAATTTGATACCTTGCTTCTTCGGAGGCTATTTTTGGGAGAAAGGGTTTTTTTACAGGCAGTGGTAACTTCCGTTTAAGTACCTGCCTTGTCCCTCCCATCATCCGTGTACTTTAGCTTTGGTATTGGTATTCCATAAGTAATGGATGATCCGTGGACTGGATACACTTAACAAGAGAAAACATAATTTATGCTTACCTGATAAATTTATTTCTCTTGTAGTGTATCCAGTCCACGGCCCGCCCTGTCACTTTAAGGCAGGTAATTTTTTCATTTGAACTACAGTCACCACTGCACCCTATGGTTTTTCCTTTCTCTGCATGTTTTCGGTCGAATGACTGAATATGGCAGTTAGGGGAGGAGCTATATAGCAGCTTTGCTGTGGGTGGACTCTTGCAACTTCCTGTTGGGAAGGAGAATATATTCCATAAGTAATGGATGATCCGTGGACTGGATACACTACAAGAGAAATAAATTTATCAGGTAAGCATAAATTATGTTTTTTTTTAATGGGCTGTAAAAGAGCTGAATGCCCTTTTAAGGGCAATGCCCATACAAATGCCCCTTTAGGATTTTTTAGAGTTAGGTTTTTTTATTTTGGGGGGTTGGTTGGTGGGGGGATTTTACTTTTAGTGGGAACTTTGTCATTATTTTTAAGATAAAAGAGCTGTTTAACTTAGGGCAATGCCCTACAAAAGGTAGTTTATTGTTAAGTTAGGGGGTGTTTTTATTTTGGGGTGGCTTTTTTGTTTTTATAGGGCTATTAGATTAGGTGTAAATTTTATTATTTTGGATAATTTCGTTTATTATTTTTTGTAATGTTAGTGTTTATTTTCTGTAATTTTAGTGTTTTTATTTTTTGGTAATGTTAGATTTTATTTATTTTTTCATAGTGTTAGGTTTTTTTAATCTTGTAATTTAGTTTTTTTTATTTGTAGTTTATTTTCTTTTCTTAAAATAGTTATGTTAGGTTTATTGATAGTTTAATCTTAGTTTTTTTTAATTTCACAGGTAAGTTTTATATTGTAAATTAAATTTAAAGTTAGGGGGTGTTAGGTTTAGGGGTTAATAGGTTTATATAGTGTTGGCGATGTTGAGGGGTGACAGATCAGGGGTATTTAGACTAGGGGTTAATGTTAGGGTGTTAGGTTTTTACAAAACTTTCTTTTCCCCATAGATATCAATGGGGTTGCGTTACGGCGATCACCATTCAGCGATCGCAGGTCTATGGGGGAAAGCATGCACGAGCACCAAGTCAGGACTTGGGTTTTTTGTGGTATGGAGCTTATCGCACCATATCGCACAACAAGAGGTTTTTTTGTAACTTGTAATGGCAGCGCTATGGAAAGTGCGATAATGCTAATTTTTTTGCGTTATTTACGCACCCGGTATAGCCCAAAACTTGTAATCTTGCTGTTAGTTATTTTAAAAATCAATACTCGTTAGTAAAGAGGAAATTGTCACACTGATTTACGATGAATACATTTTTGTTGGGTCCCCTATGCATTCTTTTTGGATTGACTCTATATGTAGAGCAGGGCTGCCAAACTATTTGGCCCACCAAATTTTTTTTTTTTGGCCCTCAAAACCACTGAGGAGAAAATAGGCATCAGTAATTTGTTATTGAAAACTCATTTACACACTTCTCATTTGGTAATTGAAACATGTATTTGTACAAAATATTGTATATACAGTTACATAAAATTAATTAATTTTAAATGTATTATTAATGGAAAATGTGATTATGATCTAGTTTTATTCAGCAGTGTTCTCTTTAGCAATAATTTAACCCCTTAACGACCAGCGATGTACCCTGTATGTCACTGGTCTTTCTATGGGGATGACGTTTTCAGTAGCACGGTCTCGCTGCCAGAGGCGAGACTGCAGTATTTTAGCAAGTCTGTGGGAGGAAGAATCCAATAGCAAATTCTTGCCGCTTGTGGCAAGACAAACGCTATTATACCCAGTATAGTGTATATTGAGGTCGTTAAGGGGTTGAGTATAATGTAATGTGGCTTCTGGCTAGACTTACTGTTAGTGGCCAAGCCTCCATGAAGTTTGGGCAAAAATAATAAATAAAGTGAGCTATTAAACAGTTAGACAGCCTTAGAAAATGTACATTTTCTAAAAGAAAGTTATACTGGTTAGTATAGTTCAGGGGTCGACTAATCTGTTTAAAATTTAGGAACCAGTAGCCAGGCATACTTTTAGGAACAAGACAGTGGTATCTGTATATAGATCTATGGTGAATAACCCAAAAAGTTTGGAGCCAGGAGTAAAATTACAGGAGCCAGTGGCTCCCAGGCTCCTGGGTTTGTCGAGCCCTGGTATAGATGCTTGACAAGATTGAAGAATTTTGTTACCTTGGCCTGGAAACTGAAGGAGAACGTATTTTAGAGGTCCATGAATCTGAAAATAGAAATGGGACTATTAGGCATAATCATGACGTATATAGAGGCTTGCAGTTAATTAGAATAAAAAAATACCTCTATATTTACATAAATCTAAGTTTCTCCCTTTTTATACTCCATCTTCTACCACTAATACAGAGCACAGTGATTGATCCCTTCCTGCCATAAATATTTATTTTATTCAGTTTCTTCCAAAGGCCCCTTTGGTGTAGAGTGGGGAACCCATGGTTTAGCAATGCTTCTCCTTGTTGTATTATATGTTATGGAAATAGGGGGGGGGGGATTACTCACAATGTATGAATCATCCTTAGATTATTTGTGATGTTCTGTACCTCCTCCCAGCTCAGATAAACATTTGCAGAGTGGAAAGGAAATGTAATTGCATGGAACAATTGTGAGCTTCCTAACTAGAGTCCAGGAGATGCAGCTCAACACAGTTCACATGGAGCTATCCCTAGTAAAACCCACAGAAATGAATAAAAACAAAACTAATATGGATATTTTGGGCGCAACAAGGCTGCATTCCATATCCTTAGGATAGAATGCTTTTTCTGGTTGTAGTAAAAAAGAAGACAGCGCCTCATTGTGCAAGTAGGTCTTGAATGTAAAATTCACAGTGGAAGTGGAGACAAAAGGAAATATACTCACAAGAGTATTGGCACCCTTGTTGAAAGTGGTGCAAATAGGCGGGCTGACGTTTTAACAGCAGTCAGTACGCTGTGCCGAACGGCATCCGAGATCTTTAGTAGACGGCTGTGGGCTCTCCTCAGTAATTCGAATCCAAATCCTGTGTAGCTGTGCTGTCAGCAAAAGTCAGCGTGCAGCCGCTCCCTGCATACAATCAAAGCTGCAAACTGGAAATGAGCAGGTGATCCTAACAGAGCTGATTTCGGTAAAAAACTCTGCTAGTAATAAAAATTGGCTTGGCAGGCAACCATAAGAAAGCCACAGAATACAAGGCTTAATATAAAAGAATAAGAAACACTTTATTGTGGTGAGCTTTAACGCGTTTCTCGGCCACAAGCTCCTGGCCGTTTCATCAGAAAAGGTATATGGCACAATTAGTACAACACATTTAAAAAGCCAGCCAAGTACAATGATTGGTCGGCGTCAGACCAATAACAATCAATGATCAAATGCACCAACTCAATTATTAAACTATAATGATACAAGCAGTGTATAAAATGCAGTCTGTGTCTAAAAACTATATGATAGTTACAGATTGTATCCGGCCCTAAGTAATTGTTACAGTTGTATCCAGCACTAAATAACAAAATCTCGATCCTAGAAAGATTCCAAGAGCATATACGGTATTTAATAAAAGAAAAATATAAAATATATCATATCTTTTTTTAAAAAAAAAAAAAAAAAAAAAAAAAAGGTCAGTAAAATCAGATTGAGCAAGTGTTTAATAAGCACCTGCAAGGTAGTTAAAAACCAAGCTATACAAATATTTTGGTCAAGGTGGACCATAAAATATATCTAGTCTTCTCTTTGTACTAGTAGGATCCAGTTATATCTTTATGTACTTTCTGTTACGTGTATGTTGAAGGCAACTATATGAGCCTTCGAATAATCAACTATATATGCGCATATGCGTTTCTAAAAAGTGTTGTTCTAATCTATCTTTCATAACATGAGTTAGTATGAGATGGAACTTTCTTTCTTTCTTTTCAAAGATATGGAAGGAGACATTTTTTACTCTTTTCAAACTTTTCAAAGATGCATCAGGGGAACCGGTGAGCATTGATTCATAAGTACCGTGTTAGACATCCCAGGATATCAGGGATTGTATAGTGTGTTATAGGTGCAATCTGTTCTAGCTCTATTGCTGTATGTATGTATGAGAAGGAAATTGTATATGTTAACTCTAGGTGAAAGTGATGAATTTAGATTTTATTAATGTAGATATTCCATGTTTCTAATATCACGTAATATGAAATTTACTCTCATAGTTATAAGACCCGTGGTGTGAAAAAACTAATGATAATAGGGAAAACAGCCTAAATGAAGACAACTAAATTTGGGTTTGTGACAATCTAACTGAAAGCAGCTAAATCTAGGTTTGAATTCAAACCTAATGGATGTAGAGTTTTCAGTTTATGGATCCAAAATGTTTCCCGGATCCTTAGCTGGATAATTCTATTATAGTCTGTCGAGGGTAAGATATGATCAATAGGATAGAATTTGAAGATGTCAGGGTTTCCCTTGTGTTTATTTAAACAATGTTCCGGAATACTATGTTTGATCTTTTTTTTGGGGCAGTTTTTACAGTTGCGCCAATGCTCCCCCCAGCGTACCTTGGCCCTCCTAGAGGTACGGCCAACATACTGTATCCCACAGCAACACTCCAAAACATATACTACATAGGTAGAGTTGCAGTTCATAAATCTATTGATGTTAAAGACTTCCCCACTTGTATGGGACTGGAAGGTCTTTCGCCCTGAAGTTATAAATTTACATGTATTGCACTTTTTTTGTCCACACTTATAAATTCCTACTCTTTTAGAAAGAGGGGAAAAGAAAGATGTAGGGGAAGAAATTTTATGTTGTTTGTTCGTGGATTGTGGGTTGGATAAAATGTGTTTGACCTTTTTGCTAGGTGCCAACTTACTCCTAAGTGTTGGTGCTCTGGTGTATACAATTTTTGGGTATTCGCCCAAAAGGGTCCTCAAAACAGGGTCTCTTCTAATAATATGCCAGTGTTTATTAATAGTCTTCTGAATCTGCGTGTGGTTCGAATTAAATTGTGTTATAAACAGTGGTTCTGAGGAATAGTTATCTTCTTTGTTTTTATTTGATTTGTCCTTATTCAACAATTTCTCCCTATCTAAATTTCTAACTTTGCTTAAACAATTATCTAAGAGATCTGGAGGATATCCTTTTTCAATAAATCTCTCATATATTATATTACTTTGTTCTTCAAAAGAATTGGAATCTGAACAGTTACGTTTAATCCTTTCAAATTGACTATATGGTATATTAGATAACCATTTTTTATGGTGGTTACTCGTGTAATCTAAATAACTATTACTATCAACTTTCTTGAAAAATGTTTTGGAGCAGAGATTGCCGTCAGTGTCCCAACTTAAAGTCAGGTCTAAAAAATCTATCGTTTCTGTGTTGATGTTTGCTGTAAAAGTTAGGCCCATATTATTGTTATTCATGGATTCTGTAAATATATGTGCTGATGATTGGTCGCCCTTCCAAATAAAAATCAAATCATCTATGTAACGGCCATAGTGCACCAGATTCGCCCCCGCTGAGGAATTGTAGATGTAAAGTTCCTCATAAATGCCCATGAAAAGATTGGCAAAGCTAGGGGCGAATCTGGTGCCCATGGCCGTCCCTTTTATCTGTAAATAATATACGTCTTGATAAATAAAATAGTTATGTTTAAGGATAAACTCAATACACTCCAAAACGAACTCTTTCTGTATTTTTGGCATATATAGATCACGATTTAAAAAGGTAGCTGATGCTTGAAGACCTAGTTGGTGTGTTATGTTTGAATATAATGCACTAACGTCACAAGTGATCCATATGAGGTCACCTGTGTTTTTGATGTTCTTAATTTTATTTAGTAGGTCTGTGCCATCTTTAATGTATGAAGGAAGGCCTAAGACATACTTCTGCAAAATAATATCAACATAGTAGGATAAATTATAAGTGAGATTGTCAATACCAGCAATGATAGGGCGACCGGGTGGGTTAATTAAACTTTTATGGATTTTTGGTAGATGATAGTAATGGGCTACACTTGGGTTACTAACTTTCAAAAAACTGAATTCATTTTTATTGAGAATGTTATTTACAGATCCTTTGTTAATTAGAGATTGATAGAGTATAAGAAATTGTGCAGTAGGGTTATATGATAGAATTTTGTAATATTCAGTGTCTTTTAAAATTCTGTCTGCTTCTTTCAAATATTCTGTCAGATCCTGAATAATAATCCCTCCCCCCTTGTCGGCGTCACGGATTATAATGTTGGGATTGTTTGCGAGGGACTGTATTGCTAGGTTGTCACTCTGTCTTTTATAGAAGCTCTTTTTGGAGTTCTTCTTTTTGATTTTTTCAAAGTCCTCCAGAACTAAGTTCTGGAACACTTCTATATAATGATTGTGCCCAGGAGGGGAGAAAGAAGATTTTGTCTTTACATTAGTATGTATTATGCCCTCATATAAATGTGTTGTAAAATTATCAACAGTGCTATATATGGTAGGAGTTTTGTTTCCATAATCCATAGTGTCAGGGAGAATACACACTGTGTTTTCTTCTCCTGGATTATGTTTTTTTATGTTCTTTTGTGCAAAGTATTTTTGGAGTGCTAGTTTTCTAGTGAAGCGATTAAGATCAACAAATAAGTTAAAATTATTATGTGGGTTGGGTGGACAAAAGGAGAGACCCTGTTTTAGGACCCTTTTTTCCTGACTTGTGAGGTTATGGGATGACAGGTTAAATATACCCTTTTCTAGTTGTGATTCTTTTTTCTTGGTGGTAAGGCCTCGGCCTCTTGACCCTCTTGGTCTGTGTGAAATGGTCTTTTTCTGTTGTTGTAATTTTGTTCGTCTGGGGGATTTTTTCCAAATTTTGGGGCATCCCCTAAAAAAGGAGATGTGACTGCCAGATTAGAATCGTTTCTGGTATGTCTCTCTGTGAACACGTTGTCCTCAGATGTGGAGGCTAATGGGGCGAACCTGTTACTATATTGACAATTGTTGTAGGAGGCCTTTTGATGTTCCTGTTCCCCAATTCTATTTCTGGATGGGCTATTTGTTCTAAAATCAGGATGGTGTGGTCTGTGTTCCCATCCCCTATGATTATTCGAGTCTCTATCCCCCTTGTTATATCTAGGGAATCTTGGTGTTTCATGATTCCTATTATAGCTGTCTCGTCTGGAATATTGGTCATACTGAGTGAGGTTGTCTCGTCTGTATTGTTGGTCATACTGAGTAGGGTTGTTTCGTCTATGATGTTGGTCATATTGATTTGAATGATCAGATCTATGTTGTCTGAAGTTATCTCCCCTGTACTGCTGTTCATGTTGATTAAAATTATCTGATCTATGTCGTCTGTCCCAGGAATCATTTTGGTTAGATCTATAACCATTGTAATGGAATTGTCTGTTCCCTGATCCTTGTCTGGTGTAAAAATGTTGCTGGTGATAATATGGTTGGTGGTATGATCTATTTTGTGAGTATGGATGGCTTCTCCTTGTTGTATTATATGTTATGGAAATAGGGGGGGGATTACTCACAATGTATGAATCATCCTTAGATTATTTGTGATGTTCTGTACCTCCTCCCAGCTCAGATAAACATTTGCAGAGTGGAAAGGAAATGTAATTGCATGGAACAATTGTGAGCTTCCTAACTAGAGTCCAGGAGATGCAGCTCAACACAGTTCACATGGAGCTATCCCTAGTAAAACCCACAGAAATGAATAAAAACAAAACTAATATGGATATTTTGGGCGCAACAAGGCTGCATTCCATATCCTTAGGATAGAATGCTTTTTCTGGTTGTATTGGCAGAGAGAGAAGAAATACTGTTTTGAAGTCATTTGAAATAGTGTGCACACTATCCAAGTCAATGAAGTCTTGTGGTATCTTTCTCACAAAACGTCATTCATTCAGATTGAATGCTCACATCATTCCATGCCCTGCTACCAATATTCTCTCTCTGTCTCTGACTGCATTGCAAGCCACGTCTTGTGCAGAGCTGCAGGTAAATAAAAAAAACATACATGTTGAGAATGATACAAATTATATTGGTATGGAAAATGTTATTAATAATATATGCACTGCCACCTACATGACTATAGCTGGAGTGTGCTTGCTCACAGACTCCCAATCAGTGATGGGATTCAGAACGTTTAGTAACAGGTTCTCTAACTTCTCTATAATACAAAAAGTTAGAAAAAGCCTAAATGTGCAATTTTTTTTATAGATTGTATACTCTGATGTTGGTATAACAAGACATTGGGAACACATTAAGGGAAAATACAATTTTACAGTATACTGTCCCTTTAAAGGGACATGAAACCAAAAATGTTCTTTCATTATTCAGATAGAGAATACAATTTTAAAAATGTTTCTAATTTACTTCTATTATCAAATTTGCTGTGTTCTCATGTTATTCTTTGTTAAAGAGATACCTATGTAGGTATCGTGCACATGCCTGAAGAACTACATGACAGGAAATAGTGCTGCCATCTAGTGTTCTTGCTAATGTATAACATTGTTGCAAAACTGCTGCCATATAGTGCTGCAGACACATGCACACTCATGAGCCTACCTTCCTGCTTTTCAACAAAAAATAACAAGAAAACAAAGGAAATTTTATAATAGACGTAAATTGCAAAGTTGTTTAAAATTGTATGCACTATGTAATGCATGAAATCATTTTTTGGGGTTTTATGTCCCTTTAAGGAAGATGACATCAACCAAACACCGGTTCTTGGGATTGCCCAAAAATAAAACAACTCTGGTTAAAATTAGAATATTGGGCTAATACTGTCCTAAAGATAACCTCCTTTAACTTTTCCAAGCATAAAGTAGTCTTAATCTCCTCCTATAACACAGAATGAAATAGCAACAAAGTCATTAATTCTCTTATCCTATGTATAAGAAGTCTTATTTTTCATAAGTTTAAAGACAAAGTAGCACCTAAGTTCGCAGAAATAAGTTTCATCAAAAAACAATGCATTATAGAACAGAGACTCAGATATTATTTCAGACTCACAAGTTTTGTTGTTCTTTGGAAAATTGTCAATTTTTATCAAGTTATTGTCTAAAGAAGAACAAGACATTATCATATTTCCTTTTAGAAAAATACGAGTAGCCCTCAGTTTACGCCAGGGTTAGGTTCCAGAAGGAATGGTTGTAAATCAAAACCGTTGTAAATTGAAGCCCAGTTTATAATGTAAGTCAATGGGAAATGAGGGAGTTAGGTTCCAGGCCCCTCTCAAAATTGTCATAATTAACACCTAATACATTATTTTTAAAGCTTTGAAATGAAGACTTTAAATGCTAAACAGCATTATAAACCTAATAATATAGATTGTATCATCATCAAACTAAGTTTAATGAACAAAAACATTTGCTAAACAGCACCTAATAAAATAATTACACAACAGACTGTATCATCATCAAACTAAGTTTAATGAACAAAAAACATTTTTTTACTTGCATTTTTCTGCAAACAGTTCTCTGCATTGTTAGCATGTTAGATAATATTGGGTCTGCAGCACCTATTCTATGCATTTCAATCTGCAGTGATTAATAGGCAGTTAGGCACCCTCACCTCAAGCAGCTGGACAGGAAGATAAAAGGGAAGTGGCTGCTAGACCTTGTTGCTTGATAGGTCTGGTCTGCTCTGTGTACACAGATCAATTTCAGTCTGCTAAGCTTGCATTACTTTGCTGCAACACAAGCGGACAGCTCCACCTACTGGCTATTTTAATTAGTGCACTGCTTTCCAATGCTTTTCAATAGCAGTCACATGACTGAAAAAAAGTTGTTATTCTGAAACGGCCCAAATTGAACCGGCGTAAACCGTGGGCCACCTGTACAGATTTAGTTCTTCTTGGAATTTGGTAGGGCCTATGGAGTGGGTCACTGAGGGAGAGAACTAATTTTTTTTTTCTCTCTTTCTCTTTTTTCTTCTTCTTTTTTCTATGTTTTTTGTTTTCTCTTTGTTGTTGTAATTGCTTGGTTTGATGTCATTATATAAAAATAGGCAGAGCTTATATATTACCATCTCCAAGTAACTTGCTAACTTGGATATAAGGAAGTATATATTACAGTTGTCAATAAGGATTTACTTTTGATTTTCTTTTTGTGTTATTCGAGTATGCTGTTATGATTTCTTTTGCAACCCTTCCTTTTTCTCTTATGTATTCTGCTGACTCTTAAATAAAGATATATATAAAAAAGCAAAAAAACAAACACTGGTTCTTGAGAACCTCTGAAATATTAGGCATAGGTTTGCAATAACTGGTAAGAACGGGCTGAATCCCACCACTGCTCACAATGTTGATTTGAATACCTTTTGTAACTAGTAAGAAGGATGGGTAGGCTGGCACATGTATTAAGGTTTTCCTTTATTTATTTTGTTTCAATAAATTGTCCTTTAGTTAATAATGTTTCTGTTTTTATATACAAGGTCTGCCAAAGTTTTTTGTTCACTTCAGAAGAGATTGTTTGTTGCAGCAACACTCTTTATTATGAATGGAAAACTGTTATACAAACACTTATACGTATTATGATCTTTAAAACTTGTTATTAAGATACATAAACTTTTGTTACAATAATGGCTGGCAAATATTTTCATTTTCTGGCTACTTTTCCTGTTGCTTTGCAGAAGAGGTTCATGGCTGCTCAGGTCACCTCAGTGTCTCCTCACAGACATGTAAGAGTAGGCCTCCTACGCACACAACCTCTCTATCTCTAAGATCAATGTTAAAGGGACAGTCAAGTCCAAAAAATACTTTCATGTTTCAAATAGGGCATGTAATTTTAAACAACTTTCCAATTTACTTTTATCACCAATTTTGCTTTGTTCTCTTGGTATTCTTAGTTGAAAGCTAAACCTAGGAGGTTCATATGCTAATTTCTTAGACCTTGAAGGCCGTCTCTAATCTAAATGCATTTTGATAGTTTTTCACCACTAGAGGGCATTAGTTCACGTGTTTCATATAGATAACATTGAGCTCATGCACGTGAATTTACCATGGAGACAGCTCTGATTGGCTAAACTGCAAGTTTGTCAAAAGAACTGAAATAAGGGGGGCAGTCTGCTGAGGCTTAGATACAAGGTAATCACAGAGGTAAAATGTGTATTTATATAACTGTGTTGGTTATGCAAAACTGGGGAATTGGTTATTAAGGGATTATCTATTATTATTATTATTATTATTATCAGGTATTTGTAGAGCGCCAACAGATTCCGCAGCGCTATCTCTTAAAACAACAAAAATTCTGGTGTTGACTGTCCCTTTAAACACTGCCACAAAATGAACAACATTAGCTCCATTACAGTTACCACTTCACCTCTACACAAAAAAAAAAATATCTGTTAAATTATATAAAATTAAGATTTGATATGTTGTGTTGAAGTTTTTCAAATATTGACTTACCTTTAAAAGGATATAAAATCAACACTAAACTTTACAGATTCAATTAAAAAATAATTTACTTCTGTTATTCAATTAATGTCATTCTTGTTGTATCCTTTGTTGAAGAGCATAACTAGGTAGGCCCATGAGCATGCATGTTTCTTAAGCAGTGTATGACAGCAATCTTTTATATTTTGTTGCAGACACTGCTTCCGTATAGTGCTTATGCCCTCACCGGATCCTTAGTATGCTTTTCAACAAAGAATACCAAGAAAACAAAGTGCATATGATAAAAGAAGTACATTGAAATGTTTTTTTTTATTGCATACTATTTGAATGATAATATTTTTTTTAAAAAAGTTTAATTTTTACTTTCATGTCCTTTTAATTTATTTAAATTTTTTTCATAATATCCCTTACTGTAAACAAATAACTTTTTATTATCTGCTATGGAGTAAGTGGGCCGGCTCGTTTGTGAAGTAACCCAATAAGTGCTCTTTAGTTCCCAAGAAGAAAGAGAAGGTACCGATTCCCTTTTTAGCAGAAGCCATTCAAGGACGGTTATATGGAAAAATCAATGGTATTGATGTTAATTACTGGTGGTCAAGTTTTGAACATTTGTTGCTGTAGCTGTAAATTGGCAATCGCATAGTATTCAGTTGCAGTTGTGAATCAGGTGTGTGCATTGTATATTGGGCCATTCTACTTAACCCTGTCATGTTTTGATTTATTGGGGTAGATTTATCAAATGTCGAGTGGACATTATCCGCTGTAGCGAATCATATCCGCCTGACATTGATAAATGCCGACAGCACCTCAGAGGTGGCGGATGAGTTAAGGCACAGCGGTCTTATGAGCGCTGCTTCTTAACTTATGTTTCCGGCATCGCACGGAAACAGTAGCATCCGCTGCGTAATAAATCTACCCCAATGTATCAATGTATAGTGCTACACAATATGTTGGCACATTACAAAAGAAAGCTAATGATCATCATGATAATGATAATAGCAATAATTTATATAGAGATCTCAACAAATTCATGCTGCCGGGTGAACATGGCAACCAAATAAATCTGACCTGGCTACTGAACAATGCGGCCTCTGAAACAGAATCTCCCACAAGCTGGTGCTACTATTGTTGACATTAGAATGGCTCTTAGATACAGCACTCTGTTTTCCTCCATCAGCCTGTTCAGCCTATGCTGAGGTGGATAAAATAACTTAGTGCCACTGTTGTCAGAAAGCCGTGTCGCCACCAGCCATTGGCACAGAGCTTACCTCCACTAGTACCCATAGGCTGCAGGCCCGTCTTGTGCTCACCTCATTCACAGGCCTTGTTCCTGCCTACAACACCATCATTCAGGCACTGTACTCTTGTACTCGCCTCAAGCTTCTACCGGCCTTGTGTCTGCTGCTGCTGTTATCTTCTGCCTGCTCACTATTATATAGAAGACATTCACAAGATAAGGCTGAACCACTGGGAGACTGTCAGTAGACAGCTTTTGTAGGAGCCGGTGTGTGTGTGTCTCAGTTGCTGTGGTCCTTGCTCACCTTTCTGTCAATGACCCCTATTGTCACTAGCCAGGCAGATCTTTACTACACAGCACTTAAACAGACTGCTTGAGCCATGCATTAGATCTGAAGTTTGATTTGGACATCAAACTGAACTGGAAATCAGTGGTCATGCATCTGATCTGTGGTATCAGTAAAGCTTATAGCTGCAAAAAAATGGGTTGCACTCTTATTCATGTGATTTCAAAAGAGAGCTGCAGGGGCAAAAAATAAAAATTGAGCTACAGGGGCCAGACATCTGATATGAAATTCTACAAGTCATAAAAGAATTTGCAAGAACCATATGTCTGATCTGAGGTCTCATTTGACATAAAGCTAGAATTAGAGGGCTCCAGAGGCATGAATCAGAGTGATGGCTAATGTAGGCAAATAACTGGCTAAAAGGGATTGCTGGAGTATGCATATGTTCTTGTATCTCATGGGGTTAATGTTCCGGGTGCTACTGGTATATTAGTGGTTTCTGTATTGAGTGTGTTTGACTGGCCACAAAGCAAGTAACTCTTGTGTGTGTTATGGGCAGTTAAAGGGTAATGACTGATGTTTGTGCTTCTAGCAATGAATGAGTTAACTCATGTGGATATTAAAAAGGTATATGCTGTGAGACCACAGCCAATCAGTAAATTCCTGTAAATATGTGTATTATGTGACTACACCTTTGAGGCAATTCAGAGCTTTATATAACAAAATGAAATTGGTTCCTTATTTACCAAGTGGTGCCAATTGAGTTAGATGGAGAGACTGTGTCCCAGCTGTGAGCAAGCTAAACACAGCAGTACAGGAGCACTTACCATACCCGCAGCATAATGAGTTCCTTTCTGCTTAGCATGGATCCCTGTGATATACAACTTGCAATTAAGCATGGCTTGGTGATCCGGTGATTAATGTCGAAACGACTCCTGAAGGAGCCGCACAGACCTCCCCGTCACATACTTCATGCTGTTTACAGCTGGGTACCTATTAACAGTAAGATTCAAGGGGCCATTTACAATTCAGTAACCTTTATGACGGCGAACTCTTCAATCAGCATTTTATTTCCTTTGTAACACTTTAGTCATCTACAAATGTCAGAGTGAAATAGTGGTATGAAATATTTAGGATCGGCAGGTGGGAGGGTGGCTGCTTAAATGTTAACCCTTTCAACACTGACATCAAAAGGGTTAAATATATAGGTGTGTATCTATCTATATATGTGTGCTTATATATATATATATATATATATATATGTGTGTGTGAAGCTTCAGACCTGAGGAAGAGAGGAATCTCGAAAGCTTGTCTTTTACTATGTCCTAGTCTAATATCTTGAGATATTTATATATATATACACACACACACAAATATATGTATGTGTTTTATTTATAAAAAGTAATGCTCATTTGAGTTGTGGTGGAGGTACTCTGTATACATTGTTGCAAGCGGGGATACTTGCGTAGATTTGCTAATATTCTAAACAATAATTCTATGACTTTTATTTTTGTCTATAACTATGTATGTACGTACGTGTGTGTGTGTTTGTGTGTGTGTGTGTTTGTGTGTGTGTGTGTGTTTGTGTGTGTGTGTGTGTGTGTTTGTTTGTGTGTGTGTGTGTGTGTGTTTGTGTGTTTGTTTGTGTGTGTGTTTGTGTGTGTGTGTGTGTGTGTGTGTGTGTTTGTGTGTGTTTGTGTGTGTGTGTGTGTGTGTGTGTGTGTTTGTGTGTGTGTGTGTGTGTGTGTGTTTGTGTGTGTGTGTGTGTGTTTGTGTGTGTGTTTGTGTGTGTGTGTTTGTGTGTGTGTGTGTGTGTGTGTGTTTGTGTGTGTGTGTGTGTTTGTGTGTGTGTGTGTGTGTGTGTGTTTGTGTGTGTGTATAGCTGTGCATTTGTGTAAGTGAATGTGTGCAAAAAAACAGAGAAGAGACAGATTTCAAAAGAATACGAGAAAAGATATATTGATTATTGCTTCTGGGCTTAAATAGTTCAATATTACAAAGTGTTGGGTTTTAAACAACAAGCCATTTTAACTCCTTGCTTACAAATTTCCGCAACCTATTGAAAAGCAGGTTAATCTGGCAAGAACAAGGTTACAAATGTTATTCGATCGACAGTGAGTTAGCAGTCTGTTTATTAACTCACATTAATATATTTTAGATTTTCTTAATGATAATTTAATGGATTTTGCATCATAAAAGTCTTCTTAGCAAAGATGTTGAATACAATGTAATTGAAATACAATAATTAAAATGATACATTTTTAGGTTTCTAAATGATTTGTTTAATCAACATAGCAAAGTCTAAACTGGTTTTAAAATATAAATAAAAATAATATTTACTGTAAATTTGCATTATTTGACCGTTGTGAGAAATGTCTGTAAAACCAGTACCTTACTATAATAATAACTAAATGTAAAACTTCCAATGTTGGCAAATGAGCATTCTATTGCAAGTTCTTCAGAGAACACAATAACCAAATAAAGAAGAATGAGTTTGTAAGGCTACATCTTTTATAACTGGCTTCCCTGTGACCTTTTCATTGTCACCCCCAAATCTTCTATCCCTTTCTTTCATCATTTATGCCCCACTCATTTCATGGATCTCAGAGCGTTCAAGGCCTCCCAATCCTAGCTTGTAGCATTTTTACTTAAGATCAAGAGTGATGAGCCAGAGGTTTCAAGCTGAATCTCTGAGCAAAGGGCCGACGTGACACGGGTTATTATTTATTTGTCATCTTGAATGTAATAAGCTGTAGATACAGCACCGGCAGACCTTGATTTATTGCGCTGTCGGCAGCAAGTAACGCTGCAACTGGTGTACCATGCAGAATGGATACAGAAGTGTCAGCCATGTCTATCTATCATGAGTGAGACTTGCTCTCTCCCCCACCTCCCTCTCCTTCAGTCTCATAACACATTCTCACTTCATGCCAGAATACATAAACAATCTTTCATTATTTTGATGCATTTTTTCCATATTTGTTCTTTACAGAACATAAACCTCAAATTTATGTCTTTTTACACTGTGCCATTCATGCACTTTGGCTAGATAGATAAATAGATAGTTGGATTGATAGCCATGTGTAGTGATTGTTTTCAGTCTATAGCTCACATGGTTACAGTTAAAGATAAAGATATATATATATATATATATATATATATATCTATATCGAGATACTTGTTTGTAAGAGTACACCTGCTGGAAGATTTATATATATATTTAATAAAATTATTACGTGTATAATTTACAGGGTTACAGATAAATATATAAATATATATATATATATATATATATATATATATATATATAGAGAGAGAGAGAGAGAGAGAGAGAGAGAAGGAGAGAGATAGATAGAGAGAGACATACTTGTTTGTAAGAGTACACCTGCTGGGAGATTTATATATATTTAATAAAAAGAGAGAGAGAGACTTGTTTGTGAGAATGCACCTGCTGGAAGATTTATATATATTTAATAAAAATATATATGTGTAGAACTGTGTATGTATGTATGTATATATATATATATATATATAAAATAAAAATATATAATAACATGTTTAATAATAGCTATATTTAATTTTTTATATATCTTTTCTATTGTCATTGTTTTGTAGTTGGAGAGTTCTGATAAACAAGTCTTATCTAGTCAATCATATAGGATATTGCGTATTAATGTAATGTTTACAATTAATTCACTAAGGATTAGGTTCCATTTATACCAAACAGCTGATTAGAAGTTTTTGCACAACTAGGCCTCGATTACGAGTGGAGCTGTAGTTTGCCTTCGCGATAAAACCAATAGAAGTAATTTTTTTGTGCTTGGAGATTCAGGGGCATATGTATCAAGCTCCGAATGGAGCTTGATGCCCCGTGTTTCTGGCGAGCCTGCAGGCTCGCCAGAAACAGCAGTTATGAAGCAGCGGTCACAAAGACCGCTGCTCCATAACCTTTCCGCCTGCTCTGAGCAGGTGGGCAGACAATGCCACAATACAACCTGATTAAGTACGATCGGGTTGATTGACACCCCCCTGCTGGCGGCCCATTGGCCGCGAGTCAGCAGGGGTGGCGTTGCACTAGCAGCTCTTGTGAGCTGCTGGTGCAATGCTGAATACGGCGAGCGTATTGCTTGCCGTATTTAGCGAGGTCTGGCGGACCTGATCCGCAGTGTCGGATCAGGTCCGCCAGACCTTGATAAATATGCCCCTCAGTCTCATATTAAGAGTTAAAAGTAAAATGTGTTGGTAACAAATAGAGAAGTTGTGAATGCAAAATCGCATTCACCCATAGGGGGATATTTATCAAAGCCTCAACTATGCTGCGTTCGGCGGCACCGATACGCTCCCCTAACTTTGCGGCCGCGGACCTGAATATGATCTCCATATTTATAAAAAAAAGCCGTCAAAAAGCTGCGCACCAAGTACAGGGCAATGAGCATTGGACTGTTGTTAACAGTCATCGATCTCGCGTCTATTCGGCTTTTTCCCAACTGTATTTATACTGTCACTAAATGCCGCCACTATACTAAAATGTTTAACCCCTATCCCGCCACTCCCGGACCCCGCCGTAACTTTAATAAAGTTATTAACCCCTTTCCCGCCGCTCCCGGACCCCGCCGCCACTAAATAAACGTATTAACCCCTAAACCTCTGGCCTCCCACATCACTACCATTAACTAAACCTATTGACCCCTAAACCGCCACCCCCCCCACATCGCCATAAACTAAATTAAGCTATTAACCCCTAAACCTAACAACCTGCTAACTTTACAACAAATAAATTTAAACTTATCTGTAGAATTAAAAGAAACTAATTCTAAACTATTAATTAACCTACCATAACTATTATACTAAATTACATTAAACTACCAATTAAATTAACTATATTACATATTAAAAAACCATAACCCTACTCAAATTATTTAAATAAACTATTAAACATTACTAAATTACAAAAAAAATAAACGCTAAGTTACAAAAAATAAAAAACACTAAATTATGAAAAAAACACATTATTAAAAATAAAAGAATTACACCATATCTAATAGCCCTATCAAATTAAATTAAAAAAGCCCCCCCCCCCAAAATAAGAAAAAAAACCCTAGCCTACAATAAACTACCAATGGCCCTTAAAGGGGCCTTTTGCGGGGCATTGCCCCAAAGAAATCAGCTCTTTTACCTGTGAAATAAAATACAAACAGCCCCCAACAGTAAAACCCACCACCCACCCAACCAAACCCCCCAAATAAAAAACCTATCTAAAAAACCTAAGCTGAAAAGGGCATTTGTATGGGCATTGCCCTTAAAAGGGCATTTAGCTCTTTTGCCTGCCCAGACCCTACCCTAAAAATAAAACCCACCCAATAAAACCTTAAATAAACCTAACACTAACCCCCGACGATCCACTTACAGTTTTTGAAGTTCCGCTTGAAGGATCCATCCAGCTGACAAGAAGTCTTCATCCGGGCGGCCTCTTCCATCTTCATCCATCCGACGAAGTCTTCATCCATGCGGCCTCTTCTATCCTCATCCATCCGGTGTGGAGCGGGTCCATCCTGAAGACATCTGACCCGGAGCTCCTCTTCAATACGGTCACCGCCAAGATGGCGTCCCTTACATTCCTATTGGCTGAAAGGTTCCAATCTGATTAGAACAGTCAATAGGATTGAGCTCTCATCCTACTGGCTGATTGGAACAGCCAATAGGATTTTTGCAGCTCTAATCCTATTGGCTGATTAGAACCTTTCAGCCAGTAGGAATGCAAGGGACACCATCTTGGATGACGTCACTTGCATTCAAGTTACAGTTTACGGTGATGACCGTATTGAAGAGGAGCTCTGCGCCGGATGTCTTCAGGATGGACCCGCTCCGTGCCGGATGGATGAAGATAGAAGAGGCTGCATGGATGAAGACTTGGTCGGATGGATGAAAATGGAAGAGGCCGCCTGGATGGAGACTTCTTGCCGGCTGGATGGATCCTTCAAGCGGAACTTAAAAAACTGTAAGTGGATCGTCGGGGGTTAGTGTTAGTTTTTTTTTTAAGGGTTTTTTGAGTGAGTTTTATTTTTAGAGTAGGGTCTGGGCAGGTAAAAGAGCTAAATGCCCTTTTAAGGGCAATGCCCATACAAAGGCCCTTTTCAGGGCAATGGGGAGCTTCGTTTTTTTAGATATGGTTTTTATTTGGAGGGTTTGGTTGGGAGGGTGGTGGGTTTTACCGTTGGGGGCTGTTTGTATTTTTTTTTTTTTACAGGTAAAAGAGCTGATTTCTTTGGGGCAATGCCCCACAAAAGGCCCTTTTAAGGGCCATTGGTAGTTTATTGGTGGCTAGCGTTTTTTTATTTTGGGGGGCTTTTTTATTTTGACAGAGTTATTAGATTAGGTGCAATTAATTTTTATTTTTGATAATGTGTTTTTTTTTCCATAATTTAGTGTTTTTTATTTTTTCTAACTTAGCGTTTTTTTTTTTGTAATTTAGTAATGTTTAATAGTATATTTAAATAATTTGAGTAGAGTTATATTTTTTTAATATATAATATAGTTAATAATAATTTTAGTATAATAGGGTAGGTTAATGAATAGTTTAGAATTAGTTTATTTTAATTCTATAGGTAACTTTAAATTTATTTTAAGATAGTGATGTTGTAATTTTAATGTAAAGTTAGCGGGTTGTTAGGTTTAGGGGTTAATAGTTTAATTTAGTTTATGGCGATGTGGGGGCTGGCGGTTTAGGGGTTAATAAGTTTAGTTAATGGTAGTGATGTGGGAGGCCAGAGGTTTAGGGGTTAATACGTTTATTTATGTTGCTGCGGGTTCGGGGAGCGGCGGGATAGGGGTTAATACTTTTATTTAGGTTGCGGCGATATTGGGGACGGCAGAGTAGGGGTGTTTAGACTCGGGGCTTATGTTAGGGGGGAAGGTGAAAACGTAACTGGTTTTCTACCATATAAATCAATGGGATATCTGGCAGCATCGAACATAAGCTTTCGGTGCTTTCAGACTCCCATTGATTCCTATAGCAACCGCGGCCTCCAGGGTGGCGGATTGAAAACTAGGTATGCTGGGCGAGCGTACCTGTTAACTATTTGATAACTTTGAAAAAGTGTCAAATAGTGCCGAATGTGTATTCGGAACATCTGTAATGATGTAAGCATCGATCTGTGTTGGATTGAGACCGGTGGATCGTATGTTATGTCACAGATTTTCAATAGTCTTGAGAAAGGCCTAGTCTAGGCCGAAACGCGTTGGCATACTGGTGAGCTTGGTTTTAATTACCTATATTATATATCATATACAGTGTTGCACTATTTGTTTCTCTTTTGTTCCCTTTTAGGTATTTTATCGATGTATTTGTTTGTTATGGATCTTACCAAGGATTTTTAACGTCTGAATTAAGGATTTGTTTTCACTAGATCTTTAGTGCTTTTTAATATTATCACTGATTTTCTATTTTTGTCTTTTGATATTTTTGTCTTTTGATATTTTTGTCTTTTGATTTTTGACCTTTGTTTATCATTTGAATTCAAGTTTTCCACGTGGATTTTTTCACAAGTTATTTTTATTTTTATTTTTATACACCTCACGGATTTACAATTTTTTAATTTAGCAGCTGAACCACAATAATTTGACCCACTCAACGTTTACATTCTACTATTATTGACTTCACGTTATATTTCTACACGTCACTTTGGAGGAAACACTACTGGATTCACTTACATATAACCGGTTGAACATTTGAACATTTTTTATGTACGCCAATTTTTGTGAACACTATTTTTTGTGAATGCTATTTTTCTTTTTTGTGAATGCTATTTTTCTTTTTTGTGAATGCTATTTTTCTTTGTTGAAAGCTATTGTGTGCACTCAATCACTCACTTAGGTTGTTTATATTATTGAATGTACATGTCCTTCTAACTCCTCATCACTGGCTCACTAAGTCAGCGTCACATGCTATACTCCATTGGATATTTTTAGATATTTTTAGATTTGTTTATTATATATATATTTTTTTTTGTTAAGTCAGACATGGATCCATGCGTCTGATTGCCATTTGTAAATTTTTATATGTATTAAAATGTACCTTTTACTAGCCTTTTAAGCTTTTTAGCGCTTACTCTCTCCCCATTTTAACAGATTTTCACTTTTGCTGGTCTGTAAGCTTTGATAACTAGGTCGGATCAAGCTTGCCACAATTACGTTGCAGAATTCCAGCGTATTTGCGATTGACGGCTTGATAAATATCCCCCATAGACTTCAATGGAGCCAAATAAGTTTAAATAAAAACTAACACTCATAAGTTGTGCAAACACAATTGCGGTTATTTAAAAGTGCATTATAAGAAGATAATATTGCATATTTCATAATTCAGTGTTTTGCACATATCAGAATATGTTCTATTTATTCTTAAAGAGATATTTAAATATATATCTGAATTTTATTTTGGGTAAAATATATATCTATACCTGTATAATATATATATATATGATTATACATAGGTAGTGATAGGACTATCCATTTAAAAATACATAGAACATATTCTGCTATGTGCATGGAATGTATAATATTTACAGTAAATACAGAGTATAACACTTAATTAAATATTAATATTGAATAAATGTTTTTTCATGTTTTCATCTACTTGACTGCAAATGACTCCAATGCGCGCACACACACACACACACATATATATATATATATGTGTGTGTGTGTGTGTACATATGTATATATGTGTTTATATGTGTATATATATATATATATGTACACACGCATATATTGGCTGGGTGGGTTCTTCACTATTTAATATTCCGTTCAGTGACTGATCTACTGATCTGTTTGTTGATAAAACCCAGTTAAAGTAATGAAAGCTATGAATTTTCTAATTGAAACCAAAAGGTGAACACTTACATAGGAAAAAGGTACACTTAAAATAACAAAATCTTAAAGTACAAACAAGTATACAAAATCTCATATGACCAAAATAAGGATATGTATAAAGTCCAACTAGCAGTACATTTCCATGGTCAGCAACAGGGAAAAAAGTGTTGTCATCTCGGGTATCTCACAGGAAATAGAAACACAAAATGAGTAAGTGGTAAATTTAAAGGGACATGAAACTCTTTTATGATTCAGATAGAGTATTTCATTTTAAACAACTTTCAAATTAGTTAACCGAATTAAAAAGGAACGTTGTTTAACATAGGAATTCTCTATCTGAATCATGAAAGTTTAGTATTTACTGTCCTTTTAACAACAAAAATCATTTGAAAGGTTTTTTTATAAAATCACACTCCATCTGCATCTTGGTTTATTTTTTAATTTCCTTTAATATACAAGAATGGAAATCACATCTCTATTTTGTCAACCACGTCATTCATACTAAGTAAATATATTTACCTGGTGCTTTACTAGACCAGGATACATACGCTAATGGTAGCGGCTACAGTAAATCAGATGTATGCATTATGGCTATACTGCCAGCTTCTATATATACAGCAATATAAACGATTGTGCATATTTTCACCACATTAAAGGGATATGAAACCAAAACATATTCTTCCGTGATTCAGACAGAACATAACCATTTTAAAAAGTTTCCAATTTACTTCTATTTTCAAATTTGCTTCGTTCCCATGATACTCTTTGTTGAAGAGATACCTAGGTAGCATCACTACATGGCAGGAGATAGTGCTCGTGCAAATGGATAACAATCTTGCAAAACTGCTGCCACATAGTGCCCCAGAAATGGTCCGGCTTTTTAGCTTACATCCGTGCTTTCCAATACAAGGTATCAAAAGAACAAAGAAAAACTGATAATAGAAGTAAATTAGACCGCTGCTTAAAATCCCATGCTCTATCTGAATCATGAAATAAAAATGTTGGGTTTCATGTCCCTTTAAGCAGGATATATATTGTTCTCTTTCTAGAAGACCTGGTAAGAATTTAGATGCTGATGACTTTCTGTGTTCAGGATGACTGGCAGAAGGCTACTGTTCCAATAAGTAGCCTTGGGCAATTATAGTTTTATACATTCTAAAGGAGTATCAATTAAACATATTTAAATTTTAAAATATTTTTTTAACGTTTATTAAAAATGTATTATCTTTCTCTTTTGATACCAGCTTTTTAAAGTTTTAAGTCACTGTAGAAGAGTTTTATAAACTACATTTAATAATTACATAACTGATCAAAAATGGTTAATCCGATGGATGGTTTTGATGAAATGATACCAGTTTCCCAATCTTTGGTTTTATGTCTTTTAGCAAGGGACTTAAATCACCATAGTCAGAGATCTGGAGTTGATTTCTTTGCTTGGATCATAGTTGTACTACTGCGCCAATAAATCAACTTTATAGAAAGTGTATTCTACTGACCACAATGTTATGCAGAGCACCACCAGATTATTTCTCTTGACAGAAAACCTAAAAACCTTAGATGGTTGACTGTGTACAAAGCTACTCACACAAGCACAACAGGCCTTTGCTGTGTTTCCTGCTACTACACAATTATTCTAAACAGTGCTGTTAATTTTAATAATCTGTGCTAATGTACAGCACGGCAAAACAAAGAATGCTGATAAACCTGAACTATCATTGAAAAAGCCTTGGCAAAGAGCAGAAAGAAAATACTACAAATACAAAGCGAGAAAGTTGTTTTGCTTTGCACATTTAGGATAAAGCACAACAAATGACAATAATTATAATTGGAGGGGCCCACTAGCATCCTCTTCCACTCCTTTCCTACTAGTGCCCCTTATGGTAATCCCAGTGCCTTCCTTCCCCCTCTTATGCCTATTAGTGCTCCCCTCAGTAATCCCACCGCCCCCAGGGGCAGTACCGCCGACTTTGGGAACCACTGGTATAGATGAATAGCTGCGCACTTTTGGAAGTGCAGAACTGATTGGTTGTACCACCTACTTATCATAAAAAAATAATCTTGCTCAGAGCTGAGCAACTGGCAGGATCTTGCAAGGACTAATTTAAAGATAATAAAATATGCATTTCAAAAGTTTTATCAGCTGTAAGATTGACATTAGCTTTATTTGCTTATTGGATACTTTTAAATATGCATTCTGTTATAGAACTGTTTACTATCACCTTAAATGATTCAGATAGGCCATGCAATTTTAAACAACTTTCCTATTTACTTTCATCATAAAATTTGCTTTATTCTCTTGGTATTCTTTGTTGAAAGATAAACCTACGTAGGCTCATATGCTAGTTTATAAGCCCTTGAAGGTCGCCTCCTATCTGAATGCATTTGACAGTTTTTCACAGCTAGACAGTGCTAGTTCATGGGTTCCACAAAGATAACAATGTACTCAATCCCATGAAGTTAGCACTGATTGGCTAAAATGAACTCAAATAAGGGGGCAGTTTGCAGAGGCTTAGATACAAGGTAATTACAGAGGTAAAAAGCATATTAATATAACCATGTTGGTTATGCAAAACTGAGGAATGGGTAATAAAGGGATTATCTATATTTTTAAACAATAAAAATTCTGCTGTAGACCATCCCTTTAATCATTGGCACACAACTGGGCACATTTGTACTAAATATAGGGCAGATATTTTCTTGCTACTGTGTTTTGACTTTAAAGGGACATTAAACCCAATTTTTTTAATTTAATTTCATGATCCAGATAGAGAATACAATTTTAAACAACATTCCAATTTACTTCTATTATCTAATTTGCTTCATTCTTTAGATATCCTTTGTTGAAGAAATAGCAATGCACATAGGTGAGCCAATCGCACAAGGCATCTATGTGCAGCCACCAATCAGCAGCTACTGAGCCTATCTAGATATGCTTTTCAGAAAAGTATATCAAGAAAATGAAGCAAATTAGATAATAGAAGTAAATTGGAATGTTGTTTAAAATAATATTTTCTATCTGGATCACAAAATAAATTTTTTGGGTTTAATGTCCCTTTAAGATCTTTGGCTATGAAGGTTGTAAAAAGTATTATCTTTTATGACCTGTACAGGAAAAAGCCTATTGCACAGTTCCTATTGGACTTGTTTGTGGTCAGCATTTGCTGGGATCTCTCTGTACCCGTCTTATCTCAGCATAAAGCTTTCTTCTCTCCAGCAGCCCAGGCTCCCTGTTCTTTACATTCCCTTGACATCGCCACTACATCCCATGCGCGCACCTCCCTTTTAATTTACAGCTTAATTTCCCTCCTAATTCAGAAGATTGATGCCGGAAGGCTATTTGCCGAATTATTGAAATGTCACTACGTTTTATTGTTGTAATAAAGGGATTCCTATATATCACTCGCTCTATGGGGATTCCAGGCTTTTTGCATACATCTTCCTAGCAACGGATGCTGGCAAAAAGTGCCAGCACTTATATTTTTTAACAGAAGGCACAAGAGAAAGAGGAGGGGGTAGCAGAATCTACATGTCATCTCACTAGAGAAGGCTGTTAATTGTAAGCACATAGTTGCCATTTTACTGAGTGACCCATTGAATGAAGAAAGAATATGGGGCTCGGACTTAGTAAAATAAATGTCACTTAGTTTTTTCATTTTGTTTTGGTGTCTTATTGTGTATAAAAATGACGGTGCACCTAATTAGCGTATTAGCTCTAGATATGCACTGATTTTTGGATTTTGTTATTCATTTTGCAAATGAATAACATAGTTGCCCTTTGTTGCATTTGGTTAGGTGTTAGCTATAAACAAATGCTAGAAACAGAGGACAACTTTAAATGAATTACATTCTGAAACCATCAGGCTGCATATTCCTGGAAATAGAAAATAATGCTGTGTGTGTGTTTAAATAATTATATATGTGTGTATGTGTATATTATTTATATATATATATATAAACACATACATACCAACTATATGGCCAGAAATATGTGAATATCCCTACTTCTTAATGAATTCAGGTATTTCAGACACACCAATTGCTAACAGGTGCATAAAATCCAGCATTTAGCCATGACAAACATTTGCACTACAACGGTTCATACTGAAGAGGTCAGTGACTTTAAACGTGGTAGTGTTATAGGATGATACCTTTGCCACAAGTTCTTTTGTGAAATTTCTTCTCTTCTAGATCTGCCCCAGTCAACTGTAAGTGCTATTATTGAGAAGTGGATGCCTCTAGGAGCAATAACAGCAAAGTCATGAAGTGGTAGTGGTAGGGCACACACCTGGCTCTCAGTCGGCATTCCAATTCATCCCAAACGTTTTCAATGGAGTTGAGACTAGGGCTCTGTGCAAGCCATTCGAGTTCCTCCACACCAAACTCATCAAACCTTGTCTTTATGGACCTTGCTTTGTTCACAGTGGCACAGCCATGCTCAAAGAGCCCAGACCATTGTCCCTCCTGCACGAAAATTTACTATGCTTTCCAGGAAGGTAGAATTCTCTTGGCATCCACCACACCCAGTGTCAGATAGTGAAGCATGATTCATCTCTCATGCTTTACACCACTCCACCGGTGGACGCTTGACATTGCACATTTTAATGCAAGACTTGTGTACAGCGGCCCGGCCATGGAAATACATTTCATGAAGCTCTGAAATCACACTTCTTCTGCTGATCTTGCTTCCAGAGGCAGTTTGGAACTCTATAGTAAGTGATATAACCGATGTTAGATGATTTTTACATGCTTCAGCACTTGGCAGCGACGCTCCGTGAGTTGGTTGTTCTACCACTTTACGGCTGAGTTGTTGCTCCTAGAAAATTATTTTTCACAATAATAGCACTTTAAGTGGGGCAGAACTTGTATGACAGAAATTTCAGGAACTGACTTGTGGCAAAGGTGGCGTCCTATGACAGTGCCACATTTTTAGTCACTGAGCTCTTCAGTACAACCAGTTGTACTGCCAATGTTTCTCTATGGAGATTTCCTGGCGTTGTGCTGGATTTAATGCACCTGTTAGTAATGAGTGTGCTGAACCACTAGCAGGGGTGTTCAAATACTTTTGGCTGTATGTGTATCTATCTATCTATCTCATCTGCCTATTCTCTATAAATCTATTTATCCCTTGTGACGAATACCCCGGCTACCCTGACTGGGTAGCTCCGTCAAACGGATCCTGCTTCCTCCATGCCGACTGCAGCTATGTAGCTGGCAAGTGACCACAGCCTATAGCCACCCATGATGCCCGACAGCATCAGTACTCAGGGTCCCACCCTGTGTCAGACTCCGGCTGCCCAGACTAGGTAGCTCTGCCAGAGGGCCCTTCCTCTGTCTGGAACAGGCTGCTATGTAGCCCAGGAAAGTGATTTTAGCAGGAGCCCACCCAAATAACTAGACAGACTAGCATTCAGGTTATACAGGAACTGATTTTATTGTAAAACATACACTCCTTTTATACACAAAGCTGATCTTGATAAGACACTGGACAATCCCACAATTTTCCCGCCATTCCCACCCCTCCAGACAGACCGGCACCTCCATAGCAGCCACAGTCCCACAGAATCCCAGTATCCAGGGGTGGCGGTTTCAGGGTGATCCCGGTGGAGCGGCAGCACTTCCAGGGTGTCATTTTAAAGCTCTTGGTCCCAAGATGCCACAGTCCAAAAAGCGGCACTGGGGACCTGAGTTACAGTCTGTTGAAATTATGGGGGTAGCTGTGTCCAAAACCCCCGGTTCCCAAAGGAGCTCCCCTCCAATAATTGCCCCAGCTCTTGTCCTGCCTAGGGGCTACCATTCCCCAAAAGAGTGGAGCTGGGGTAAAGTTAGCGGGTGTCCTGCTGTTTTGTGGCCGACCGGGAGTTCCAGGAGCCCGGTCAGCCTAGGAGGGTTTTCCCGGTCATACATCAGCTCTTCTCTTAACCAGTTTAGAACACAAAACAAGCAAACAAAAGCTTCCAGAGATTGTGGTTGCTCTGAGGAGCCCAAAACCACTGAGCAACAACAGGGGTGAGGCTGTAGGGGGCTAGGGGTTTAACCCTTACAGCCTGGTATACGTGACATCTCTCACCTTATTATCTATCAGCTGCTTTCTAAAGAAACATAGCAATTGTTTAATGTTAATCATACATAATGTCTGCTCACTTCAGCAATTTATGAGTTAAAAAAGGATGTTATTTTCCCAACAGTAAAGAGTTAACAGACAGAATCTTTTAGAAGGTAATCGATACCTGTGATCTATTGCTGTACCTGCCAATACATTAATGGCTCCGTCCTGTGTTTGAAGGCGTCATTAATCATGACGGTGCCACAGTGCTTAGCAGGCAACCATGCAAACAGCTCACCCAGGGAACCAGGAAGGGGGGAAAGGTGAGAAATGACCTGAAGCAATTAACGTCCAGGCATTCTGCAGCTCGAGAGCCTGATGACTTTTACATACTGAAATAGTAAGCAAGGCCCGATGGTAAATCAATAAAACAAAAAGACAAACTATTTTAATAAGACAGAGGCTCCCAGTTTATCACAGCTCTTCCTTTATTTATGGAAGCTTCTGTGGATATAAATAAATACTTACTTAGTGGCTAACAGCAGGGCTTCCGTTTAATGTCCCGGAATACAGGAAAATTATTCTCAATATACACAGACTCAGAATTATATTTCTTAATTTCTTGTAGTAATGCCAATACATTCACCTCCCTGAAAGACCCATAAATGCAAATAATAAAATTCCTCTTTTCTGAAGAGCGTGCAATCTACGGGTGACTGTGTAACCCTAAACACAGCAATTAAAAGGGGCATTTATGTTAACACTTGACTACCTTCCTATTCAAATAGGAAAATGTTGGTTTGGGCTATACACCATGACTTCATTCAGCTTTAAAAATAAGGAGCATGGAAGGGCTAACAAAACACCAACCAGGGCAATATGTTTATAATTTAATAATGCAAAATAGTACTTTAATTTTTTAATTCACTTTTTTAGGCTTTATCACATTGAGGAACGGTACAATGGTGTAAAGTTAAAGGAAGGTGGAGGTGATGCATTAAATTGTGAGTGAGTCGATCGAGCCATATAGGGACTATATTGGCCAGGACAAGCTGTGCCATGACACTCATGCTCCACAAGGCTGCTTACTGATGTAATATTGTGTTAGTCACCTAGGAGGTAAAATAGGACATTTCCAGCTTAAGAGGGAGGAGATAGTTGCTGCATTAGAAGCCTGTGAGGACGGATGTGACACCTGCACAGCCAGTTGTCACCACTTCTGCACCTTGCCTGCACATGCACAAACTACTGCTTAAAGTGTCGGCTCACACTTCAGTACACTGAACATTTTCTTAGTTCAGCTGTTTTTAGATATTTATTCAGCCTTTTTATTTTTTGCACCCCATCTAGCAAAACGCAACATAGGTGGTAGCTCTCCTTACGCTAACATTCTTCACACCTTATTTTGCTGAGATACTTTTGTCTGTCAGCCATCTCACTCTACAGTTACAGAATACGGTGTTTACACAACCTGTCTCTTTTTTTATCCACAGTGGTATTGTGTACACAGACGTTTCAGTAGTCCTTATGGACTCATTACTACTTTATGTAGAGACTCCTGCTGCAGGGTAGGTTGTACCACTAACTATAATCTATTTAGATATATTTTGTGTTGTGTCTTAAGGGGCATACATTGTGCAAATGGCAGCACCGTATTAAATAAAATGTTGTGAACCTTCACACAATATTGTTGTGATAACTGATACTATACTACCTAAATGCATGGTCATGGACATTGGTTAGAATTAGGGGCTAATATTTACAGGTTCAGCACCACAATGTTGCTTGTGGTATTATCCTACAGATATCTGTATTCTATTGTACAACAAATCAGGATCATTGTAACGTGGGTGGTTGCTGTGACCTGTCCAACTCATATACTCATGAAATATATGTCAGCAATCCTTCCAAAGCACACTGTCGAACATCTAAAAAAAATGTATTTTCTTTTATTAGCATGATCTTCCTTTAGACAGAATACTGCTCCATTCATAAGGGGTTCTTCTGATATACCTAAAGAATCAAGTAAAGTCTACTCTTTTCATTCTATGTAACCCTCCATATGCAAAAGAGCAATTTCTAACCATTTTTCATCTTCTTATTGGAGTTTGGGAAGAACATATGAGAAACAATTATCCCTGACCAAAGGAAGAAACACATTGTGTTACAGTTACCCTATTCTTTAGTTCTCCTATAACCCCATAGGCCAGTGAGCAGCAACTGTTTACATGCTGCTGGATCATGCAGTACCTTAAAGTTGTGTATTGGACCCAATGCAAAAGTAATAAATTTAGGGCTAGAGTACAAATGGCACACTAACTGTTGCACGTGAGCGAAAAGGGGTTTATCGCTGTCCTTTGTGCACGTCGGAAGTAGCGTGCGTATTACAAGTTAAAAGTAAATGCTGTTGCTTGAGCAAAATTGAATTTAATGTGTGTCGGTATAGCGCAACTTTAGAGCTCTGGTTTACTGTCTAATAAAAATGATTTAAAAAAAATATCATACAAAAGTTATAAGGGCTCAAACATGTGAGGTCTCAGGTGTTAGAAAAAAGGCAGCAGGCAGTATTGAGTGACAGCGGAGAACACAAACTGCTCTGGCTTTACTCTCAGTTTTTTGTTCAGTCTTCTTTATTAAACTGTGCTTCTAAGTATACAGCATTAGATTAGTTTACCATTAGCATTAGTGCTAGATTTAGGTGAGAAAAATGTGTACAGTCACTTAAGGTTTATAGTATGTATCATTGAATAATGAATGTTTTGAGAATAAAATACATTGACTGGAAAACGGTAAAGTACACCAATTAGAAATAATCATCAGAAGTGATTGGATAAAATTGCTTTTAGCCATCAGATTTGTACTATTTTTCAAATGTCAGTCAGCTAATGACATAAGCTCATGAGGGTTATTAATGGTCAATACTCTTGTTTACACTAATAGCCAGCTATGTAAATGTAATAAATGGAGAAAAGCAAGAATAGATTTGTTGATGGTCCTCATTTATTATGTTCACTTAATACCTTGCAAATTCCCACACCTACATCTCTCCCTTTAGAAGGGATAAACAAATGTTTCACCATATTTGTATCAAATGCGGAATATTGATCATAATTGTGTATTCTAATTGGCTTTTCAATGTTTAGTCAACATTTTAACATTTTGTTTATTTTCCGTGTCTTGTGGATCACTTATATAAGTCTTTAACGATCCAATTTTGATGTTTTATTTCATTAATGTGATTATTGTTTTATATAGATTTTTAAATATTATGTATCAACTTTTGAATTTGAAAATAAAACGCTCAAATTTTGATTTTCCAAAACTCACTGATATCTTGATGGTTTATGATAATTAACATTCAAATTCCATGTAACATTCATTGAGAAAAGTTAGTTTTTTGTTTTGTGTGTGTGTGTGTTTTTTAACTGAAATTGAATATTTGGGTTTTGAGTGTGTTAAAGGGACAGTCGAGTAAAAAAAACTTTCATGTTTAAAATATGGCATGCAATTTTAAACAACTTTCCAATTAACTTTTATCACCAATTTTGCTTTGTTCTCTTGGTATTCTTAAGTTGAAAGCTAAACCTAGGATGTTCATATGCTAATTTCTTAGACCTTGAAGGCCGCCTCTAATCTGAAAGCATTTTGACAGTTTTTCACCACTAGGGCGTTAGTTCATGTTTTCATATAGATAACATTGAGCTCAGGCACATGAAGCTCCTAGGAGTGAGCACTGATTGGCTAAAAATACAAGTCTGTCAAAAGAACTGAAATAGGGGGGCAGTTTGCAGAGGCTTAGATATAAGATAATTACAGAGGTACAACGTGTATTATTATAACTGTGTTGGTTATGCAAAACTGGGGAATGGGTAATAAAGGGATTATCTACCTTTTTAAACAACAAAATGCTGGTGTTGACTGTCCCTTTAAGAAAAATCTATAGATAGTGGAGAATTTAGAGTTGCATTTCATGTTTTAAAATTTTTGTCTTAAAAAATTATTTTATTTAAAAACATTTTCCAATGTTTAATTCAAAGAGCATTTGTGGTAGAAAAATGTATAATTTGGAAAATATTTTGTGGTACAGGTTTATTTGAAAACATTGAACAGTACAAAATGAATATCCAGGAAACAATATATTGTTCCATTTAAATTTAATTTTTGTTTACCCTTTGTTCATCCCCTGTGGTTAAAGGGTCAGTTTACCCTAAATTGTCCTCCATTTTACCTCCTGTAGTGTGTTAAATTGTTTACAAATAACTCCTTTACCTTTATATCAGCAATTGAAATAGCTGAATTTGCCTGTGGTAGCTCTACCTGGTTCTCGGACATAATGCCAATGGACATTTGGCCCTCAGACATATGTCCGAGAGACAATGTTCCAGTTGTCCGAGGGCAGATACGGTCCAAACTGCTCTGTTCTATTTAGAGCCTCAGCGCCGCAACCGCCTCTGGGAATCTAACCATGGGTCTCAGCCCGCACGTCTTGTGGTTCTCTGTCTGTGCATCTATCTAATCTATCTATCTGTCTAATCTATCTAATCTATCTGTCGCGTGGCCGGACTGTTATCCGATGGCCATTTGTCTGTCGGAATATTATCCGCCACACAAATGTCAGTCGGACAAACAGTCCGGCTACGTCTCTATGTATACTGAAAGTTTCTATACTTAATGGACCAGTTCACTCATAATAGGTTGGTAACCTAGCAGCAGCAACACAGTACTAACAACACAGTACTAAAACTTTACATAGAGTAATACCCCAAAAAATAGTATTTGTAAAAGTAAATTTTTTTGCCTTTTAGAATTATGTAGCAGATGCTGTCTTTAACAATCCTGTAACGCCCAGATAAAAGGGCTGGGCAACAGCTCTATGTTAGCCCGCCCCCTGACCAATCGCAATTCATGTATGCAGCAATACCTTTCCAATACTAAATATATAGTATACAGTAGTATATAATATTATTTTGTACTGTATATAATACATTATAAACCAAGGCACAAAAGCACTATGCACACGATTATGTACTCGCATCTTCAGTTGTAGTGAGCCGGCTCCTGCGGCTAACCGGTCACAGCGCACAGAGCTGTCATGCAGTGAGCACAGAAGGCAGCCGCGTCTATGCTGTGACCGGATCGCTCTATTACAAGCTTCCGTTTGGGGAAATACATTTTTGAGCTCCTAGTAATGCAGAATCCTGTTATATAGCCATATGTTACATCATAGGTCTAATTTATAAAAAAAATGATACAGTCAGCCTTCCAGCAATAGCATTCTTATTACACTTGCAGTTACCTTTCAGCACTATGCTCTAAGTGAAAACTAATTACTGCTGAACACTGATGCGCAGCAATCGCTGGTTAGTGTTCACAATAGCAGTGACGTCACTGTGAGGGCCGGCACATGCGTGCTGCATTATAGGGAGCGTGACTGAAGTGGCCGCATGGCCAAAAAAAAAGGTATGGGGTATGGAAACACTATTCAAAAACTGAGTATTTTTTTTAAACATACAAAGTGATTATAGATGTTTGCCCAGCACTACCATGATTCACAATGTCTGCAAATTATATTAAAATGAATTCTTGCTTTGGGTAAACTGTCCCTTTAAGTATAGGTCACTGGTTTTCAAACCTGTCCTCAGGCCTCCCCAACAGGCCAGGTTTTCAGGATTACCTTGGGTGAGAGCAGGTGAAATAACCATGTTTACTAATCAGCTGATTATTTCACCTGTGCTCCAGTTCAGATATCCTCAAAATGTGGCCTGTTAGGGAGCCTGAAGAAAAGGTTTGAAAACCAGTGGTATAGGCTATAAAAAGCTATGTAAACATTGCTAACAGAAGAAATGACACTCCCAATGGGAGGTAGGTGAGATAACCAATAAAATGTTCATTTCCAATTGTTCTCTCCAAGTATTGGGATTTGGTTTACTAACAGAGCTAAGCATTTGTGTGTAATAAGTGATAGCATAGCAAGTTCTGCAGGCTCAACCTCTTTTGATGGGTTGGGTTGTGGTGTTATATAACAAAACCAGCCATATTATATACAAAATGAAACTTAAAGATGCAATTTCCCATATGTTTTATACTAATCTGCTGGTATAACAAGTTATTGGAAAAAGATTAGGGGAAAAACAATTTAACAGCATATTGTTTGTGTTTGTCCCCACATTCGCCATGACTACTTGTCTCTCTCCTTAATTCCCCACTTGTATATGTCACTCACATTTCAGTTTTCCATACCAATATTGCTTCCCTTATGACAGTGATGGCGATTCTTGGCACTCCAGATGTTTGAGAACTACATTTCCCATAATGCTCTACTGGACTGCAGAGTGCCTAAGCATCATGGGAAATGTAGTTCTTAAATATCTGGAGTACCAAGGTTTGCCATCGCTGCCTTTCGCTATACCTTTTTTGACCAGTTGACATTGAGCCCGCATTATGCTCCAAAATTCACATGTTTTATTGCAATAGATAAAGAAATGCTGCTACATTTACTTTAAAATACATAGGTCTTAAAATGTTCACGCAAAATTTTTTCTTGGCCACATCCATCAGATTATTTACATAAATCACAGTAGAAAATCTATTCATTCTTGAGATATGCATGAAACCTGTAAGGAGAACTTATCCTCCTGTAAGGACAAGGTCCTACTGAGCATGTGTACAAGCTCACAGGGTATACGTATACTAGTTTGTGATTGGCCGATATCTGTCACATGATACAGGGGGCTGGAGAATGGGAGAAAAAAACAAACTTGTCAGTTAAAAATCTACTGCTTATTTGAAATTCAGAGTAGTTGTTATTGCATTGTCTTTTTATTATGTACTGGTTAATTATGCAATTCCTACTGCATTTAGTGGTTCTTTAAATGCAATTAGATAAAGTTTATAAAAAGTAATGACTTCTAACTGCACCATGGGACTGCTAAATATATATATATATATTTGTTGGACATTAAATACCTCTCGCTTTGGTGTAAAAATGTTGCATGTCTTACACTCCAAAAAGTAAATTCTGCAATCTAAATTTTCAAAATGCTGCAAATCAAATATCTGATTTAGACAATTTTCAGCATTTTGAAATTTGCTTTTTGGCCTTTCTGGGACAAGCACTATTTATTAATAAAAGCAAGCAGGGTTTAATATCCTTTTAATCAAATGTCACTGTGCAAAACACACCTTCTTGGCTATATTATTGTTCACTGAGTATATCCACTTTAACCACTTTGATGCGCATGGGGAGCTATGCTATGTGACCTGTGGGCGCATGTTGAGCCCTTTTCGTCATGCAGGGGGATCGCAGATCAAATGCGATTTTCGGTGATCCCGGCCAAAACTACAGGCCAGCTATCATCGTGGCCTAGTGGGCGGCACTCCAAGGCTTAATGGGAGTGCTGGAGGTATCACCACGTATGCACATGGTGATGTCACAAAGGGGGCAGAACGAGTAAGCTTAGGTAGCTGCAAGGGAACTAGATGGGAGGAGTTTCTTCAAACCACTCAACCTTTAGCTCCCTTGGCAGTTACAAACCTCCAAGACCCCTCATTTGAAAGATAATCACCTGCTCTAAAAATAAAGTAAATAAAAACACATGGGGATTTGAAAAGTAGACAATTTCCTCTCTTTAAAAAAATCCCTCAAAAGCCTGTATGGGCCCCTACTTCACATGTGGCTCCTTGTGGTAACAGTTTAGTAACAGCAGTGGTCACTTGGCCATTTTCAATATTATTTACTAAAATCTAAGCAAAAATAAACATGCTTTTTTTTTACAGTTTTTGCTGCTCACATGCTATGAAATATAAATATAATAATGGTATATTATATTGTGAATCTGCTGGGCCTACTGGAAAAAAAACTATATAATTTGTGTGGGTCACTCACTAAAATTTGACTTACAAAAAAAAGCACAAAATTGACTCAGCACTGGGATGTAAAAAAAAGGCTAAGTAGCGAAAGGGTTAAAATACACAGATTAGTTATTTACAACTACTTTTCAGTCAGGACTCGTTTCCTTAATAAACTCAAACAGAATTATGTTGCCAAAGATGAATATTGTTTTTATAAATAAGATTATTATATATATATATATTTATATATATATATATATATATATATATATATATATATATATATATATATATATATGCCCTCAATTCCTCCTGTATTTGTTTGATACTTTAATATTGTATTATCTTTTGTACCCAAGCACAGCACTGTGGAATTTGTTGACGCTTTATAAAGTATCATAATAATTTTATATCTATCTATATATATATTGTGTGTGTGTGTGTGTATATATATATATATATATATATATATATATATCGATAGATATACTGTACTTGTTTTAACATTGTTTTTAATTTCCATTGCATACTACTATATTTTATTGCCAACATCTATTTGTTCAAAATGAACTCATATTTTAATGTTAATAGGAAGCCAGGCAGCTAAAGGGTTGAAAAGAAAAAGTGAATTGGAATCCTATTGGGAAATGGATTATTTCCCAAGTTATTTAGGTCCCAGTTGTGTAGTTAGGTGCATGCTGCAGCATTAATATTTACGCATAATGTTTTGCCATGTAATTTCGGCTGAACTGCTGTTCACTTACTTAACATTTATAGGTCACGCCACCTGCTGAAAGGACACAGAGAAAGATTATTGTTGACTTTTCGGCTACAGCAGAAGCGGAGAGCATGCTGGTACTGTGCCCGTTCTGCATCACTGCATGTGTGCTCCAGAACTCTCCATCACTTACTGGCACCAAGGGAGTGATCACATACTTGTTTCTTAGAACTGGGTTCCCCGCTGAGCCATGCATGAACTGCTAAGTTGGCAGTTGAAGATTTTAGAAAGTGACACAAATATCCCCGCTTTTGACGCCAGGGAGAAGATTAGCCCATTTGTTATAGGGTGTCAGAGGAGAAAAAGGTGACAAACACAGTTACATTTCAGATACTCTGCTGTTAGCTCACTGTTTTAGTGGATACTTTTCAGAGAGTGGGTTTGCTTTTGTGCCACTTTGTGCCTCTTTAGAGATAATCAGGGCTTGATAATTTTAGATGCTCAGCTTTATCCACTCATTTTATGTTATGGTTTTATTTAAAGGGCCATGGTACTAAAAAAAATCACATGCTGTAATCTACAAAGGGGTTAAACACACAGTAGAAATACCTCTTACGACTCTCAGAGCCCTGCTGGTACTGAGCGGAAAACGCAGCAGATTCAATCAGCAGCTCTAGTCGTGCAACTTGGATGTGTAACTCGTGCTGCCCATTGGATAAGTGGTGTTTTCCGCTCTGAACCAGCAGTGCTCTGCATATCCTGAGCAGGATTCTACTGTCTGTTTAACAGTGGTTAAACTACTGCTTTACGGAGGTTAAACACATAGTAGTTTAGGGTTGATGACATGCTCTAATGGATTAGAGCATGTAATCTTTTGACTATAATGTCCCTTTAAGTTGAAATTGGACTCCGTATTGTGATTTTAGTCTTTACATTTCTATTTGTATTTTCTCCACATACTAGAAAAACATAAAACAGCAGCATATGCAAATCAAATCACCTTTGACACCTGCTGCAGGGTTCTGTGGTTAATGTGGCACTGTTTCTGCTACGGTTGGTAGCTCTGCGTGCCTCAGACGGCCTTCACTAGGTGTCTGCCCTGCGGCGCAGGACAGAATAACGTGAAGCTTATTAAAGTGCTGTTCCTTGTTAGTACCTCTTTCAATTACATTAGAAGCTAGCAGGATTGTACAAACATCTGCTCCAGCGTTAAGATGGGCCATAAAAATACCTGTGCAGCAGCATAGAAAATGAAACTTGCATTGTATTGTATGACCGCTAGCAATATTCCGTAGAAGGTCCTTGTCACACCCCAAGTTGTTGTACACAGGCCTCTGTGATGATGAACACAAATTCTACATAGCTCGCACACACATGTGTGTGTGTGTGTGTGTGTGTGTGTATATATATATATATATAGGTAGGTAGCCCTCAGTTTACGCCAGGGTTCTGTTCCTGAAGGATAAGTTGTAAAAAAAAAATGGCAAGTAAATGAGGTTCCAGGCCCCTCTCTCCAAATTGACATTAGTATTGTAATATAATATTGTATTATAGTTTAATATATATTATTTGTGTAATTAAATTATATTTAAAGCCCTGAAATTAATGTTGTAAATGTAAAAAAAGCAAAAAAAAAATGTATGCTTGTGACTCAGGCATTTCCGGTTAGCTTCAATATCAAAAAGACCAGCATTAAATAATATTTTTGATATGTTACTGCTCTTTTGTATGCATGATAGCAATATTTTCCCAGTTCACTGTACCGCACTGTACATCTATATACTCACACAACAATATAACATTAACAAATATTAATTACAATTGCTTTTATAGATACATTCATAGATATATAAAACAGAAGAGTGGGGTAGTAATACTCCTACTGAGGCGATACTGATCAATATAATGGAATTTACAAATTCTATCTTCATATAACTATATGCAGTATCTTCCATTGTAATATAAATCCATCCTTCAAAGGCTCCGAGATGGATTAGAATATGCGATTTGATGTGTGTGTGCAACACAATGGAGCGTATTGACCATGTGTGAGTTTATGAAATAACTGTGATAGTTCCTTTATAAACAGGTTTAGACTACATGATCATATGATACCTAGATACTGAATATAAATAAATATGCTTAAAAGGATAGAAAGGTAAAAAATGAAATGTGCATGGGTGCATGTCAATGTGAAATAAAAGCATTTTTGCAATATACTTCCATTAGCAAAAATGCTTCTAATAAAAGATATTACTGTTTATCTGCAGCATACGCACATATGCTGTGAGGACCCATGCAAATGCATTCAAACACTACACCTACTCAGAGAGTCAGCAGTGGCTTGCATGATACACATTACGTATTTAGAAGCCATACACACCACTGCCAGCTCTCTGAGAAGGTTTGGTGTTTGAATAATAGTGCACGGCCCTCACAGGATATGTGCGTATGCTGCAGAAAAATAGTAATAACTTTTACTAGTTGCTATTGGAAGCATATTACAATAATGCTCCTATTTCAAATTCAAATTCTCTCATGACTATTTTAATTTTGACCTTTCTTTCCCTTTAAAAGGCGTTTTTGTTTTGTTTTTAATTAAATATTTTTATTGTTCTTTTATAATAACAAAAATAACAAGCAAACAAGAAAACATTAAAGGCATCCAGATGATGCCGTCCAAGCCGACATCACAAAAACAGTAACAGAATAAATGACAGCATTACATTGTCACATCGTTACACATTTACGTTTATGCAGTGAGATAATTGGACGGACATTTGACTAAGCATTTCTCATAGATTCATATCGCTACATTCCGGCATTGCAATATATGATGCCTAAGACGAACAGTATTAAGAATAAAAACAAAATTAAGAAAGAAGGGGAAAGAGGAGAGGGGGAGGGAAAGAGTAGGTGAGGGATGGAGGAGGGGGGGGGGGAGGGGAAAGGACAAGTAGAGCCCGCTTTATCAGGTATCTGATGACGGCTTAGGCCGAAACGTGCCATACCGTTTGTCCTGTACTTGCAAGTATATTTTTATAGTTTTTTTACCTGCTGCTAATTTAATAAATGCTTATTAGTGCTTTCCTGGGCTCCACTTTTTTCCGTTTTTGAATTAGAGCCCAATATATGGTCTAAGCGGCCCAAAATATGCACAGGTATGGGAAACCATGTATTCTTCCGGGTCCTTACTGAACTCTAGGTCTTTGTTCCCATAAAAAGATAATTTCTAAGATAAAGCCTTGTCTATCCACGGGTGTTTTGTTATTTTTAAATCATTTTATTTACATTCAAGAAATTCTTGTATAAAGAAATACTAGTGAAGACAAATGCATTACCTGTCCAGATACGATATTCATCAACCCTTATATTGCCTCGCTATAGTGATACTTTGTATACTGTAAAAGCCACTGCTGCATTCTTTTAATAAATGGTGAATAGAACTTTTCAGGAAGGGTTGCTTATAAAAATGAAATTTGACTTGTTATATACAGCGAGTCACTTACGATAAAACATACAGGGATCCCGCAGAAACTTGTCTCAGAATAAACCTGCAAATTACCAAAGCTTGACCTTTTGCCCCTCACTAATCCACATTTCCTAAGTGTTATTTTCTGATGGAATGAGGTATTTCTACTGACAATTCTAGCGTATTTACTGCAGCAGCAGCTGCCTGGCTGGCTGAAGGAAACTGATAACGTCAGATTAGAGAAACTAGAGGCAGAGCCTTGGTGGGACTGTCATTAATCAGAAGACCACTCTCCCAGTTTAGGATGGCAGGGTGTTTGCTCATCTGCTGAATGGCAACACAAATCACATACAGCATGTGATGAATAGAGAATACTCAGTGCTGGGAAATTACAGTCTTATTTGGACAAGTCTGGAAAGGTCCATTACTCAGATCAGAACAGAAAGAAGAAAAAAATTGTGAATGTGCTGCCCCGTAGCTGCCTGCAGACAATGAGATTTCGTCAGTTTCTAGACAATGCCTCTATGAGCAAGTTGATATGTATTTGTTACTATTTCACAGGGATCCATTAGGCTCAAATTGTGCTTCATTAAGCTTAGCATTTCCAACCATTCAGTTGAAGTCAAGTTGTCTGGAAAAATTTGTCACAAAAAAGGCTTATGACGGAAAATTTGACTGTGTTCCTAGGCAACATCCAACTTGCAATTGTGTAGTAAAATGGAGAAATTATCAGATAGCCTAATTCAGTAGGCCATTATGCTCTTTATAGATTGTAAGTAAGTCAAGACATTCGTTTAGCAAAACTGCGAATATTGTTTTTGATATAGGACCTGGTTGTAGGCGGCAAATGTTTATCAAGCTGAAAGAATTTTTTAATAAATCTTTATTTTATTTATGGTCTTGTTTATAAAACAAATACAGCTTGAGAAATTGGTCCAGAATATCAAACAAATTAGTCCTATTTCTTTTGTGTGATAAGACATCACAGTTTGATGAGGACTGTAGGCTCATGTGTCTTCTTTTTTTTTGTAAACAGAACCTTAGAGGTTTGAAGAAGATAAGAGCCACTTAATTACCCCAGCTGACACTTTTTTTTACCTTTTGTAGACCTCCAACTTGTGACACTTGGTCAACTTTTCTACAAGGGATAGCAATCTATCTGTCAAAGTGTCACTTTATATGAGTGGTTGAAAAAATTCAGTAGTTGTAAAAGATACATGTTCCCAGTCTCTTTAAGACTAGGGTCAAAGGGACAAGACTGATGATATATATGTTGGCCACTTTTGCCTGTGGATCATTTGCTATATCTGTCAGTAATTCTCCTCACATAAGCACCAGTTTACACTTTCCTGTGTTTTGCCTGAGTCACCTCTGCATTCCTAGTCTTCCTGTCATTAAAGGTACATAAAATGAGAAATATGTTTGCAATACACATGAAAATAAAAGCAGCAGTGGTCTGTATTTGTCTGCAATTAAGCAAAATATTCCCCATGTTATGTGCTGTCTGAGTAGGCATATGTAGATATGCTCTTTGAAAAGATATAATTGAAAAAGTTAAAACTTTTAGAAGTAGCATTTTTGCTTATACAGTTCTATCAGGAAAATGATTCTATTCATAGCTTAAAGGACCACTAAATACAGTAGATTTGAATAATTGAAAAATACACACAAAAAGAAAGACAATTTAATAGCACAAAATTTGAAATAAGCAGTAGAATATGTTTGTGTCAATTTCAAAGTTAATTCAAATTTCCCTCCCCTTGTACCATGTGACAGCCATCTGCTAATAACAAAATAAATTTGCATATATACTGTGTACTTTTGCACATGCTCAGTAGGAGCTGGAGCCTCAAAAAGTGTGCATATAAAAAGAATACAATTGTTTTGATAATGGAAGTATATTGGAAAGTTTTGTTTTTTTAAATTGTATGCTTTTTTTGAATCTTAATTTTGATTTTAGTGGTGCTTTAAATTCATGCTTAGTATTCCTTTAATGGAAACAGTTTAGAGCCCTTGAAAACATGGAAGTAAAAAAAAAGCTGATCCCTAGAAACAAGACTAAAAAACAGACTTACACGGTTTTGGCTTCTTCTTTACTCATAGACTACCATTCCCTTTTTATATTGCTCTTCATCCCAGGATAGGAAAAGAAAAATCTTTGTATGCTCATGGTAGAGTTATGCTGAACCATGGTCTTGTTGGCTGAGTTGGGGTGGTACAGCAGTGTAGCTGGGTCATCAAGGGTCATTGGAGAGGGGACTTACCGTGGTACCCAGGTTCACTTTGTAAATCTAGGACAAATAAATGGTAGGACAAATGGTAGGTGGGCAGTAGGACAAAGCTCTTAAACCAAGACTATCAAAAAAAAATGCAGAATGTGGCTGAACAGGAATTGAGAAGACTGGGCTCAAGGTGGCTTGCAAAGGAAAGAGGGTGAGAAATGCTGGTTAGCAGAATGTTGCAATAGTCAAGTTTTAGTACTGAAAATTAATTTGAATATTCCTAGCCAATATTATACAACGTAACAAAAGGGTTTGCCGGGGTATAGTTGGGAGCCTATTGATTGTAGGGACCTGCTCATTCCTGTGGCAAAGCCGATGACCCTTATGTGTCACTATCACCTTTTAGGCAACACTCTGCTTGAGATGATGACTGTGGCCCCACGGTTTGCGCCACTGGCTCTCAGCCTGCAGCTGATACAATTACTTCCACAAATAGAGACTGGCAGATCTATTGCTCCTTTTCATTACACAGCTTAGCTCCATGGCACAGAGTGGCTACCATTGTTCTTCCCCATAACACACTCACATAACACCAAACACACCCTACAGTACCCATAATGCAGAGCTGATACCGTTACGGTGTGTAGGTCCCTGCCAAGAAGCCTAACTACAACCTTGAATGAGGTGGGATTACACCTGAAGAGAAAAAGATACATTTGTTTAGATTAACCTCAGATAGAGAGGCAGAAGGGGGGTTATTTACCCCCTATAAATGAATTATTCCAATGCCAAAATGCCAAAAGGAAGGATAAAAGATTATAGAGAGTGAGAAACTAAATAAGCGCTTAGAAAGATGCAGGAGCAGTCAGCAGTATCAAAACCAGCTGGGGCTCAGGTAATCGTAATGAGTACTGTTTTTTTTTAGGTTTAGCTGCTTAAAGGTCATTGACCATCTTTGTAAGATCATCCTGAGTTTAGAGGTCAGAACCTAGAGTGGAGAGAGTTGGAGAAAAGAAATCAAACCACAAGGTTTGAGATTAATCCGTCAAGCAGCAGCTTTGAGGCAAATGGAACAAGAGAGATTGGAAGATAGTCCATAGGTCACAAGGGTTTTTTGTTGTTGTTGTCACTGTATGAGAAATGTTATAAGAGCTGGTTTACAGATGATAGAAAGTAACTAGAAGTACAAAAGAGGTTAAACAGTGACTGATATAATCACTATAAGTGTCTGAGCTTCAGGCACATTTTTTTCACACCATGTTTTGACTGTTCTCTTACTTCTGAAACAAAAGTTGAATTTTTGCACATGCTCAGTTCACATTTTAATTAATCCTTTTGAAGCATTAATTTTATAAAATGTTAAAAATAGTGAACAACTATCATGTTAAAAATAATTTATATAACTTTTATATGAGCGTATAAATATTTAATTATAATTGCAATTAAGGTCTGGAGTTTTTAAATGTGTTAATTAGTTTATGCAACATTATCCTTCTTTAACATCTCTTTAATCAATACAAAAACAACACTCAAATATTGAGCCACTATTTATTTGTCTTTTTCTCCACTGTAAAGTAATTGTGCTGATCTCACACTCTCTAGAAAGTCTGGAGCTCCATTTAAAAAAAAAAAAACGTATGCTGAAAATCATCTGACCTTGCTACATACTACACAGTGGTTGCTTAGAGCACTGGACAAATTAATTAACAGCTAGATCTGAATTAGTTGTAATCAAGGGTGATACAACAAAAATACTCACCAGGTTTTTTAAAGGGACACTGAACCCAAATTTTTTATTTTGTGATTCAGATAGAGCATGCAATTTTAAGCAACTTTGTAATTTACTCCTATTATCATTTTTCTTCGTTCTCTTGCTATCTTTATTTGAAAAAGAAAGTCCAGAACCTTGGCCAGCACTTGTTTATTGGTGGCTGAATGTATCCACCAATCAGCAAGAACAACCCAGGTTGTTCACCAAAATGGGCCGGTATCTAAACGTACATTCTTGCTTTTCAAATAAAGATACCAAGAGAATGAAGAACATTTGCTAATAGGAGTAAATTAGAAAGTTGCTTAAAATTGCATGCTCTGAATCACAAAAGAAAAAATGTGGTTTCAGTGTCCCTTTAAGTGTGCTATTACAGTTTGTCACAAACAAAATAATTCTGCGAGTTTAGAATGCTTTTAAAAAGTTTGCTTGGTATGTTTTATAGATTGTAAGCTCTTTGGAGCAGTCCTCTGCCTTTTGTATTAGTTTTAGTTTAGTCTGGTTTATGTTTATGTATTTCTCTTTCACCATAAATCAGTTGCTGCAGAAAATGGTGGCATTTACTAACAATAATAATAATAACGGCTCATCCGTTTTTAATTATGCAAACAGATAGAACAGGCAATTTTAAGCAACTTTGTAATTTACTCCTATTATCAATTTTTCTTTGTTTTCTTGCTGTCTTTATTTCAAAAGCAGGAATTTAAAGCTTAGGAGCCAGCCCATCTTAGGTTCAGCACCCTGGATAGCGCTTGCTTATTGGTGGCTACATTTAGTCACCAATAAGCAAGCATAACCTAGTTTCTGAACCAAAAATGGGCCGGCTCCTAAGCGTTTCATTCCTGGTTTTAAAATAAAGATAGCAAGAGAACAAAGAAAAAATTATAATAGGAATAAATTAGAAAGGTGCTTAAAATTGCTGCTCTATCTGAATCATTAAAGAAATAATTTGGGTTTAGTATCCCTTTAATAAATAATGTAAGATGGTAGAGCTTCCAACTGTCCTTCCACATTCTCCCCCACCAGGAAAAATGCCCTGGATTCCCAACAAAATCAGAGACTGTACCAGCTCTGCCCACAACATTACCGGACTCTGCTGAACCCCGGCCAGCTGCACAAAATTGACTCTGCTCCTCTGTTGTAGCTAGGGTTGCCACCTTTCTTGGAAGAAAATACCGGCCATGCTAATTAACATAAATTTGCATAAATAATTAAACAGCATAACTCAAAAACTAACGCTGATAGGACTGATTTTAAATGCTCATTTGTTTATAACTAGTATTCATCACACTCAGAAGAAGTTTCACTTTGACCGGGGCTTTCTTTCAATATTTATTCTTCATTTTCTACATTGACATGAACCTTAAAAATAGCGGCCGTGTCGGTAAAATACCGGTCGTGTCGGTAAAATACCGGTTGTGTCGGTAAAATAATTTTAGAATATTTTTATTCAAAATATTTAATTTCGCTTTGATTCTTTGTAATATTTTGACATGTAGATTTTTTTTATCACAGTGACAGCAATAACCTCTGTTTAAGTGTACTAGATGCTCCAAGCCCGATCAGTAAATGTTTATTAAGATTTATAGAGCAATAGATATTGTAAAACAAAAACACAATAGGAGGTAATGAGGTTACCAACATTTTTTCTTTTCTATTTTCCTTCCCAGTAATAGTGTCATTTAATTCTCAAGAACTGAGTTGGCATTACCACTCCTTAGGGACTAGCAGTTAATGTGTTAAAAATATGTATTAATATGTTTGCTGTCAACACATCGTAGACCCGAGTTTGACCCAAAGCAGAGTATATTAATAAATGTGATGTTGTATGACTTTAATAATTTGAATGAAATTCTCAAGGTTTCTATAACCGAAATTAAAAGGTAGCCAAAAATGTTTGAGGTTAAACAAAAACAAAAAAAAACGAATTGCTTTGCTTGCTTTTTTTTTTTAACAAAAGTTAAGTAGGCTGCTTCATCAAAGAGGTTTATATTAAAGATTCCATTTATAATAATTATAGAAAGTGAATGAAGGACCAATGCCTTAGACCAAAATCGGTGCCTTCCAGGCAGGAGAGTAGAATGTGTCAGAGGCCATCTTCTACACATGTCGTTTCTGCAAAAAAAAAGACTGCAGCATCATAATTATCTCCCGTAAAAGTGTCCAAAATCAGATTTGACTAGGACCTATTGAAAAAGTGATAAAAATAAAACTCTACGCTAATTAATCCCTGGCTGATATTGTGTCCTCTTTTTAGCGCATTCTCTTCCTGTTTTATAAGAGTTTATTACTTATGTCCACAGTTGTAATTTCTTTTCTAACTTCATTTGATTCATTAATTCTAGATCTTAAAAGTTTTCATCCAAAATTACATACTATATAATTGGAAGAAAGAAATCTTTTATTTGTTGTGGAGATTAATGCCCCCCCTCCACCACCACCTGCTTTTAATTGAGCGTTACATGAAACCCGAAATGCTTTTTTATGAATCAGATAAGAGTTTGAGATGTGCGTTTCGTTCCGAATCGAAATTCGGATGAATTTGGCAAATTCGGAGCTTTGGATCGATCCGAATTACTGTAGCACCGAAACTGACGAATAAATCCAAATTAGTTTGGATTTATTCGTTACATTCGTATGGCCATGATCTAATCACAGTTACACTAGTATTGTACAGTATATTAGGTTATATCACTCTGCTATGGGTTACACCTAATATTAGAGTACATAATACTAGCACATCCCACCTAACACATACCGAACTTCCGAATTTACGAATCGAATCCGAACCGAATACATCCGAATTTATTTGAATCTGAATGAATCCGAAACAAATGCATTCAAATGTATCCGAATTCGAATCGATTCAAAAACGAAATTCGAAAATATCCAAATCGATCCGAAACTAACAAAAACAAATTTAAGAGTATACAATAAGAGTATACAATTTAAAAAAACTTTCAGATTTACTTCTATTATCAAATTGTATTTCTTTCATGATATCCTTTGTTGAAAAGCAGAAAGGTAAGCTCAGGAGTGTGCATGTGTCTGCACTACTATATGGCAACAGTGTAGCAACAATATTATAAATTAGCAAGAGCACTAGATGGCAGAACTATTTCCTGTCATGAAGAGCTTTAGACGTGCACGTTACCTATCTGGATATTTTTTCAACAAAGAATCACAAGAGAACTAAGCACATTTGATAATAAAATTAAATAGGAAACTTTTTAAAAATGGTATTCTCTATCTGGATCATGAAAGAAAAATGTTGGGTTTCATGTCCTTTTAACCAAGAACAAGTTTAACTAATGTCTGTGCTATAAATGACGTTGTTATGCCAATGAAAATGTGTCTGCAGTAAACTTACATTGGATTAATGGAGACACAAGCTGAATAAAATGTTACACTAATAATACATCTGTATCTGTTTTTAAATGTATACAAAGAGACTTGGATTTGATTGATTTTGAGACATATAGACAAATCCGCATGTATCCGATATATCGGTTTGTATCACTGGTGGAATCTCACTAGACCAACCGTTAGTCTGTTTGTTGCTGTATTAAAGACCTATAGTTTCTCTATCGGAGATAGTGCTATAGTTTCACATTGAGCAGTGTTTCTGAAGGAGAAACATCAGATTGTTGGCTTCTAAAGTGTTGATACTGCCAGTTTTAGCTCCTGATCTTGTGAGTAGTTCCAGATTAATTTGCATATTTTTGGTGTTACATCTGCTGGAGTGCCCCTTCTTTTTTTTATTATACCTACCAATGTTGCCTGTTACCAAACTAGAGTAAGCATTGGAGGCATGTAGTTGTAGGTGTAGTTAGAGATATAGTGGGGTGGGACGGGGGCTTTAATTAAAAGGTTTATTCTTGCAAGATAAAATGTTAAAGCAGAGCTTTGCGGGGGAACCATTGCTTGCTTGTGAAAAAAGTAAATATGTTTCATACAAGAAAAAGGATAAATGTAAAGCTTAGGAGTCGGCCCATTTTAGGTTCAGCACGCTGGATATTGCTTGCTTATTGGTGGCTACATTTAGCCACCAATAAGCAAGCGGTCCTTTTAACATATGGATAAACTATCTCCTGGGAAATTCTAGCAATGCGTTATTTGACCTTTGGCTCATGTTTTGTGTGTGTGCTGTATGCTATGGTATTTTAAGTAATGTACATACTAATAAAATTTTCTGACGTATTAAGTTATAGACTACATTATCACAGTAATATACAGTTATAGCATTCACAGTACTACTTTGGACAGATTACTGACCATCAGGACTTATATTGTCATTGTCCTTTATGCTACTATATAGTTTGCTATCTAATTAAATATGTTTTAATTGCATCTAGCACATATGATACCATAATTGTTTTCACAAACTGACAGTCTTGATGTCATCTTGGAATGTTAAGTCACTTCAAAATATGCAGTGACCAAAGACTGTCTAGTGAAAATTATCATGAATCAGATAGGGCATGTCATTTTAAACAACTTTCCAATTTACTTTTATCATCAAATTTGCTTTGTTTTCTTGGTATTCTTAGTTGAGAGATAAACCTAGGTAGCCTCATATGCTAATTTCTAAGCCCTTCAAGGCCACCTCTTATCTGAATGCATTGCATTTCACATTTTTTCACAGCTAGAGGGTGTTAGTTCACATGTGTCATATAAATAACATTGTACTCACTCCCGTGGAGTTATTTATGAAAGTGCCCTGATTGGCTAAAATGCTAATTAAATAAGGGGGCAGTCTGAAGAGACTTAGATACAAGGTAATCACTGAGGTAAAAAGTATATTAATATAACACTACTGGTTATGCAAAACTGGGGAATGGATAATAAAGGGATTATCTATCTTTTTAAACGATACAAATTGTGGAGTAGACTGTCCCTTTAAAGGGGTAGCTAAGTCATACATTTTCTTTGCAGCAATAAAAATGTTTTATGTATTTTAAATATGTATAATTTGGGTTATGTGAGACTCATTATCCCAGTGCTATCATGGAGCTAGGTGCTGTGTTTGTTCCAGCGCATGTGCTGTGCTATGCTGCTGATGTCACTGGTTGTTGAACACTTGCAGTTTCACTGCACCATCATCAACAGTAAGGAGCAGTGAGAGTGATCCCTGCCGGAAGTCCCTAATCCTCCGCTACACTGGAATAAAATAACACTGAACGCTAATGGTGTTGTGGTGCGCTCAGTGTAAACACATTGAACGTTGTACTGTGTCGGTGACAGATGGTTGCTATGTGCATGCGCACCTTTACTGTAATAGTGCGCATGCAGTCAGAAGCAAGTCTGCATAAAAATAATTATGCAATGGCTTATTATGCAGAAAAATGCTTCTGAAGTGTTCAACAAGACTCACCCCTTATTTTAATATTTAGCTAGACATACTAACGCATGAATTTATTTTAAATATCACATTGATTTTTTTTTTTAATCACATTGGAAAGTGTTCCTATTTGGAATAAGCTAAAACTAGCAGTATAAAACATTGCATATTTCATTATTGGAGAAAGTTCTTAAGCATGTGGTCTGACAATTTTTTTTGTTTTGTTTTTTAATACAAAAGACTGTGAACCATACAGCAAATCAGAATCCGTATCACTGGAGCCAATAAAGTAAACTTTACCATACCATAGCTTGGAAATCATACACTCATCCTCAGCCCTGTCATACTCCTCTGACACGGTACCTACCCAGATGTTCCCGTTCTGCTGAGCGACACTGGAGAAAATCTTGAAGTTCAGCTGACTTTCTTCACTACAAGTTTATCTTGAACTCTTACTATTCTGCCATTTATCTATATAAGCAACATTACTTTGCCACTCTTATCTCTACTCTTTCCTCAAACCCAAAACGTCTGTTCTCCACGTTCAATACTCTTCTCCGTCCACCCCCACCTCCTACTACAACTTCTCTCTCAGCTCAAGATTTTGCCAGCTACTTCAAAAACAAAATAGACTCCATCAGAAATTAAATCAGCTCTCAACATGCTACCGGTCTCAAACCCCCTCAAAACCTCACTATCATCCAAAACCCACATAGCCATAAATTTATCTCTTTTTCCCCTTTTACAGAAGATGAAGTTTCTGCCCTTATACTATCCTCTCACCTCACTACCTGTCCCCTCGACCCCATCCCCTCACAGCTACTCCCCATCCTCTTTTCTACCCTTCCCCCTATACTCACACACATCTTCAACCTCTCCCTCAGTACTGGTATATTTCCCTCATCTCTTAAAGTGAAGGTCCATTTTGATGCTAAAGTGCCCGGTTTTTAAATTTTTTTATTAAAAACAGGGGCACTTTAATTCATCAAAATTTACATTTCACTCCTGTTGAGAGAAAAAAAACTTACCTTTTAATCTTGACAGCAGCTCCAGCTTCCTCCAGTCGTTGCAAGACATTTCTGATGTCAGAAATGATGGATAGGTCATCCTCCAATCACAGCTTCCCCCCCTGGGGAATCAGTGTCTCATTCAACGCTGTGATTGGAGGAAGCCGGGTTCTTCATTTTAGACCCAGGAAGAGGCTTTGCGACGGTTGGAGGAAACTGGAGCTGTTGTGAAGATTAAAAGGTAAGTTTTTTTCCCCAACAGTTGTGAAATGTAAATTTTGATGAATTAAAGTGCCCCTGTTTTTAATCAAATTTTTTAAAACCGGGCACTTTAGCATCAAAATGGACCTTCACTTTAAACACGCACAGGTCACACCTTTCCTCAAAAAACCTTCTCTCGACCCAACCTCCCCATCCATCTACCGCCCTATTTCCCTACTCCCTCTTGCCTCAAAGCTTCTCGAAAAGCTAGTATATGTACGTCTATCCCATTTCCTTACACTAAACTCCCTCCTTGACCCACTGCAATCTGCAATCTGCAATCCCTCCTTGACCCACTGCAATCTGCAATCGCCCCCACCACTCCACTGAGACAGCAATTGTTAAGGTTACCAATGACCTACTTACAGCAAAATCCAAAGGCCACTTCTCTCTGCTTATCCTCCTTGATCTGTCTGCAGCCTTTGATACTGTCAACCACCCTCTTTTGCTCCAAATTCTCCAATTCTTTGGCATTTGTGACACAGCTCTCTCATGGTTCTCTTCCTATCTGTCTAACCGTACCTTTAATGTAGCCTTCTCTGGGGCATCATCTGCCCCGTTACCACTTTCTGTTGGGGTCTCAATCTACACATCATCTTTAAGTTCCTTAATAACGTCCCATGGGTTTTAATACTATTTGTATGTCAATGACGCCCAAATCTACCTCTCTTTACCAGAACTATCTTCTTCCTTGCAAACCCGTGTCACTAACTGTCTTTCTCATATCTCATCTTGGATGTCCTCTCACTACCTTAAGCTAAATCTCTCCAAAACTGAGCTCCTTATTTTCCCCCCTTCTTCAAAAATCTCCACCCCCAACTTCTCTATAACTGTTGATAACTCCATCATTACCCCTACCCCACATGCTTGATTTCTTGGAGTCACACTTGACTCAGATCTTTATTTCACTCCTCACATTCAGTCCTTGGCTAAAGCCTGCCGCTTCCACCTTAAAAAAATCTCTAAAATTAGACATTTCCTTTCACAAGAAGCAATTAAGATTCTAATCCACTCTCTCATCCTTTGCCGTCTCAATTACTGCAACTCCATCCTCTCTAGTCTCCCTAGCTGCCGCCTAACTCCTTTACCATCCATAATGAATGCCTCTGCCAGGCTCATCTTCCTTACACGTCGCTCTTCATCTGCTGCACCTCTCTGCCAATCCCTTCACTGGCTTCCTCTTGCCTCCAGGCTTAAACACAAAATTCTCACTCTGACATACAAAGCCTTCAACTGCACTGCTCCCTCCTACATCTCAGATCTTGTATCGAGATACTCTCCCTCCTGACCCCTTCGCTCTGCCCACAATCTCCTACTCTCCTCCCCCGTTTACAAGACTTCTCCAGACTGGTTCCCATCTTGTGGAACTCTCTGCCTCGCTCCACAAGACTCTCCCCTAGTTTTGAAAGCTTCAAGTGCTCCCTAAAGACTGCACTATTCAGGGATGCATACAACCTACACTAACCTTTACTTACTCCACTGCTATCCCCTAGAACCCCTTAGCATATAAGCCTATGAGCCCAGCTGTTTGTAGATCACCCGCATAAGAGCCGATTACAACAGTGCAACTCTCGGCAGGTACCTCTACCGATTTGACCCCCTATAAATGTTACCTTGTATACCGCCTATGTTTATAGTGCTGCAGAATCTGTTGGCGCTCTACAAATACTTGATAATAATCCTGCTACTTGTTTCCAATGGGGAAGAGTTTGAATTGTTACCACCATACTGCAGTGCACATCCACAGTAACACTTCAGTATCAAGTGAACAGCATGCTTTACCTAGTTATACAGACCATTCCTTGCCTTCTTTAACCAAAAATGTAACAATTTGGTATACTTCTGTCAAATCACAATTTGTATGTTTTTAATACATCAACATGTTATAAAGAATAAAAGTAATATATTATAGTTCTTATATAATTTCTTTCTTGTAAATCCTAATATTTTAACTTCTTGTTGGAAAAAAACAGAACTCTGGATATGAGAATGCCAAGGAATGAGATAAGCACCCCAGCACGCTTAGGGTTAAAGAGTTGGTTGAGGTATTCAGGTCGAATCCAAGCACTTCCCTTATCGCTTTGCTGAGTAAATATTGTAAATATAGCTTCTGTTACCCAGCCTCCCTGTTGGTTCAGAAGGTAATTGGTGCACAGGATGTTGTGAGTTTGGGAGTGTAATCAAGTGCATTTTAAGCTCTGCAGAGAACAGCAGGTACTACTCTGAGCTTTAATTTGCATCGGCCGTTCACATATTTCAGAAACTATTTACCCATTACCTCTTAGGTCACTGGCCTAATAATGCAACAAAGCAGTTTTTGAAATTGCAGATAATTTTCAGCACTCCGTTCTCTGTACAATATTGATGGGGAAGGGAGGTTGATTAGGGTCTGGGGATTTGTGCTTGATGGGAACAATCTGGAAGGAGTGAAAAATTATTAAACACACACAGCAGGAGCCACAGGATTTAGCATTGTCGTGCAGTGCTATTAATTCTCATTGCATGCTTTAGCAGTTGGCTGCACACTGTGAATATGGTTTATTACCGAAGCAGCACAATATTCCTGCCGTCGTCGTAATGTAAGACTAAATGCTAATTAGGATTCTAACAATAATTAGAAGATCTCTGTTATACCCTGTGAAAGTAGAAACACCCAAGTTGCATGTGTAGAAAGATCAACCTTTTTTTCTTTTTTAATCCAGTTTTTGCCAGTGTAACCATTCTTTCTGCAAAGTTGTTTTTGCTGGTTCTGCAAAACTACAGTCATAACTTAGTGAGGATGCAAAACTTTATTGCTCTATATAAGGTATTATAGAACAGATAAAAGGCCAGCTCAGTGATTTGACTTCAACAATATATTCCTTATACAATAAATTATTCTTGTAACTTTTATACAGGCCTATGGATATAGCCCATACGTTTTAGGAAACAGGGTGGTCAAGTGGTATAGAATAATACAATGTTTTAAAGAGCCAAGACTAGAATCCATATGCTACCAATATTTTGCTCTGAATTTTATTGAATATAAGTCAAATAAACCTACATATAGGGGCCTATCTATCAAGCTCCGAATGTCTTCAGACTCGCCAGAAACAGCAGTTATGAAGCAGCGGTCTAAAGACCGCTGCTCCATAACCCTGTCCGCCTGCTCTGAGCAGGCGGACAGGAATCGCCGCAATTCAACCCGATCGGGTTGATTGACACCTCCCTGCTGGCCGAGTCAGCAGGGGGCGGCGTTGCACCAGCAGCTCTTGTGAGCTGCTGGTGCAATGCTGAATACGGAGAGCGTATTGCTCTCCGCATTCAGCGAGGTCTTGCGGATCTGATCCGCGCTGTCGGATCAGTTCCGCAAGACCTTTCATAAATAGAGGCCATAGTGTTTAAGGTAGACCATAAATATTAAATGGAAACTAGTGTTTAAAAGTACAAGAGGGACAGCTGCTTGAATAATCATATGGTAAATGCCATGATCATTATTGAGTAGTCTTAAAATGTAATTCCTAATTCAGCTACCAGCTCCGAATTGACAGAAACCAGTGGAACCCTGCCACACCTATCTACTATCCTGAGAAGTCTGGTCAGAAATGGTCTTCATGGAAGGCTTGCAGCCAAAAAGCCATACTTATGACATGGAAACAAGGCGCGGACACTAAACTATGCATGAAAACACAGGAACTGGGGTGTATAAAAATGGCAGCAGGTGCTCTGGACTAATGAGTCAAATTTGAAATATATGGCTGTAGCAGAAGGCAGGTTGTTTGCCGAAAGCCTGGATAATTGTACAAGAATGAGTGTCTGCAGACAACAGTGAAGGACCAATGCGTACTTATCCATCATGCAATGCTGTCAGGGAGGCATCTGACTAGCCCCAAATTTATTCTACAGCATGAAAATGACCCCAAGCATAGAGCCAAAGTCATTAAGAACTATCTTCAGTGTAAAGAAGAACAAGTCTGTAAATTATGGTATGCCCCCCACAGGGCCCTGATCTCAACATAGAGTCTGTCTTGGATTACATGAAAAGACAGAAACAACTGAGGCTGCTTAAAACCACAGAAGAACTGTGGTTCATTCTCCAAGATGTTTGGAACAACCTACCTGCCAAATTCCTTAAAAAACTGTGTGCAAGTGCACCTAGAAGAATTGATGCTGTTTTGAAGGCAAAGGGTGGTCACACCAAATATTGATTTGATATAGATTTTTCTTCTGTTCACTCACTTTGCCTTTTGTTGATTAACAAAAATATACAATTTACATTTCTATTTTAAAAAATTATTCTTACTTTACAGCATTTTTTCACACCTGCCTAAAACCTCTGCACAGTACTGTATAAATAACAATATTGATCTAGTTTGTATTTGGTGCTGAACTGTAAGAATCCCTAAATTAAAATGAGTTATTAGGATTTGGCTGGCATTGGTTGAGATAATGCTTGTAGGCTTGCAAATCCAGATGTTTCTTCTGTAATCTTCGTTTCATTTTATATTGAAAATAAAGAATGAACATAAGTATACAACTTAAATATTTAAAAGTTGTTTCGTTGTTTTTTTTCTTCCCAATATATAATTCACTTTTAGTTAAATGGAGGTTGCTGAAAACTATCTCAAAACCATATACATAGTAACATAGTAACATAGTAGATAAGGTTGAAAAAAGACTGAAGTCCATCGAGTTCAACCTATACAAATCTAAAATACTTACAAAAAGCTCCAGTTAAGCTTAAATAACCCCATTAAAATGTGACCCATTTAATACTAGCAATCATATCCATGAATTTTGTTTATATACAGAAATTTATCCAGACTATTTTTAAATGTATCTATGGTATTGGCATTCACTACCTCCTTTGGTAATGAGTTCCACAATTTTATTGCTCTTACAGTGAAAAAACGTTTCCGTTGCAGGAGATTAAATCTCCTTTCCTCCAACCTTAAATTATGACCTCTTGTCAGAACCAATTTTCTTGGAATAAAAAGAGCTTCTGCCATCTCTGTATATGGGCCTTGAATATATTTATATAAAGTAATCATGTCACCTCTCAAGCGCCTTTTTTCTAAAGAGAACAGACCCAGTTTGGCTATTCTCTCCTCATAGGTTAATTTCTCCAATCCCCTTATTAGCTTTGTGGCCCTTCTCTGAACTTTTTCTAGTTCTGCAATATCTTTTTTAGCAATCGGTCCCCAGAACTGCACTCCAAACTCAAGGTGAGGTCTTACCAGGGCTTTATATAATGACAGAATTATGCTTTCCTCCCTTGAATCAATGCCTCTTTTAATACATGCTAGTATCTTATTAGCCTTTGAAGCCGCTGCCCTGCATTGTGCACTCATCTTTAGCTTGTTATCTATTACTACTCCCAAATCCCTTTCCTCCTGTGTTTGGCTAAGTCTTGTCCCATTTAAAAAATACATAGCCTGCTTATTTTTACTTCCAAAATGTAGAACCTTACATTTTTCCGTATTAAATCTCATTTTCCATTCACTTGCCCATAGTTCTAATTTTAGCAAATCCCTTTGCAAAGAGAGTTCATCCTGCTCTGACCTAATGACCTTACTTAATTTAGTATCATCTGCAAAAATAGAGATGTCGCTATTTAATCCTTGCTCCAAGTCATTTATAAAAATATTAAAAAGAACAGGGCCCAGTACTGATCCCTGGGGGACGCCACTGATTACCTTTGTCCAATCTGAGTATGATCCATTTACTGCTACTCGTTGCTCCCTATCTTTTATCCAGTTATTTATCCATGAGCTAACATTTTCAGCTATTCCCAGTCCCTTAATTTTGTGCATTAATCTCTCATGTGGCACTGTATCAAATGCCTTTGCAAAATCTAAGTATATCACATCAACTGATTCCCCTTTATCTATATTTTTACTTACTTCCTCGTAGAATCTAATTAGATTAGTTTGACATGATCTATTTCTCCTAAAGCCATGCTGATTAGAACTCATAATCTTGTTTACACGAATATGCTCATCAATATAATCCCTTATAATCCCTTCAAATATCTTCCCCACTATTGATGTCAGACTAACTGGTCTATAGCTTCCTGGATCATCCCTGCTTCCCTTTTTGAAGAGTGGCACCACATCAGCTTTACGCCAATCCTGGGGTACCATGCCTGAGGATAATGAGTCTTGAAAAATTAAGAGTAAAGGTTTGTCTATAACAGTGCTAAATTCACTTAACACCCTTGGGTGTATTCCATCTGGGCCTGGAGTTTTATTTACCTTAATATTTTTTAGTTTTTTCCTGATATCCTCTAAACAAAACCCAGTTAGTGGTATGGACTGGCATGTTCTATTCTGTTCCAAAGTATCATTCAATGGTTCCTCTCTTGTGTATACTGAAGAAAAAAACTGGTTTAGTACCTCAGCCTTCTCCCTGTCATTATTTATCATGCTACCCTCCACACATTTTAATGTACCTATATTATCCTTCTTAGATTTTTTGCTATTTATGTACTTAAAGAACCTTTTAGGGTTAGACTTAGAATCCTTGGCAATTAATTTTTCATTTTCAATTTTGGCTAATTTGATTGCTTTTTTGCATGCTTTGTTACATTCCTTATAAATATTGTATGCTGAGTCTGTACTATTTTCTTTTAATAATTTAAATGCCCTACGTTTTTCCTAATTTCTTTTAACACATTTTTATTTAGCCATAACGGCTTAGTTTTTTTATTTTTATTTTTATAACCATATGGTATGTATTGATATGTATATTTATTTAACAAATTTTTAAATATTATCCATTTATCCTCTGTATTTTTATTAGAAAATACATTGTCCCAATTTATATTATTTAATGATTTCCTTAAATCGTTGAATTTTGCTTTCTTGAAATTAAAAGTCTTAGTTAAGCCTTTAAAACACTGCATATGAAAAGAGATTTCAAATGTGACCATGTTATGATCACTGTTACCCAAATGTTCTTTAACTTCTATGTTTGATATTATATCTGTATTGTTTGATAGCACTAAATCCAATATAGCTTTACTCCTAGTTGGCTCCTCTATTAATTGTGACAAGAAGTTATCCCTGAGAACATTTAAAAATCTATCCCCCTTAGCTGAATTACTAGTTTCATTGGCCCAGTTTATATCAGGGTAGTTAAAATCTCCCATAATTACAGCACTGTTATTAGCAGCCTTACCTATTTGGATAAGTAGTTGAGTTTCCTCCGGGTCACTAATGTTGGGAGGCTTGTAGCATGTTCCTAGTAATATTTTTTTAGGATTTTTCCCCCCACTCTTTATTTCAACCCACAGGGTCTCTACATTGTCACTTGTATCATAAATATCTTCCCTTATTGTAGGTTTAAGGTCAGGTTTAATATACATGCAGATTCCTCCACCCCTTTTATTATTCCTGTCCCTCCTAAATAATGTATACCCCTCTAAGTTAACTGCCCAGTCATGTGAATCATCCCACCAAGTTTCAGTTATACTGATAACATCATAGTCCTCTTCTGCAACTAAGAGCGTCAGCTCCCCCATTTTACCTGTCATGCTTCTTGCATTTGTTGTCATACATTTAATTTTCATGTGCTTTCTGCTGCTACTTGGTGTACTTTCCTCTATACTTTCTAATGTGACATTTCTTAAGTCATCCCTTCCTTGAGATATTAAGGGAGTGACATATTCAGACACTGATCTCTCTGTTCTATTTTGTTCTAATTGACCCTCCCCCCCTTTGCCTAGTTTAAAAGGTTCTCTAAACGTGCTACCATCCTTTCCCCCAACACACCTGCACCCATGTCATTCAGGTGCAATCCATTTTTACTGTACAATTTGTACCCTAGTGAAAAATCAGCCCAGTGTTCTAAAAAGTCAAACCCCTCATTTTTACACCATGTTTTTAGCCATGAATTAACAGACCTTAGCTCCTTCTGCCTTACTGAGTTAACACACGGCACTGGTAATATCTCAGAAAATATTACTTTGGAGGTCCTTGCTTTAAGCTTTCTACCTAACTCCCTGAAGTCATTTCTCCAACATAGGTGTGTCCGGTCCACGGCGTCATCCTTACTTGTGGGATATTCTCCTCCCCAACAGGAAATGGCAAAGAGCCCAGCAAAGCTGGTCACATGATCCCTCCTAGGCTCCGCCTTCCCCAGTCATTCTCTTTGCCGTTGTACAGGCAACATCTCCACGGAGATGGCTTAGAGTTTTTTAGTGTTTAACTGTAGTTTTTATTATTCAATCAAGAGTTTGTTATTTTAAAATAGTGCTGGTATGTACTATTTACTCTGAAACAGAAAAAGAGATGAAGATTTCTGTTTGTAAGAGGAAAATGATTTTAGCAACCGTTACTAAAATCGATGGCTGTTTCCACACAGGACTGTTGAGAGGAATTAACTTCAGTTGGGGGAAACAGGGAGCAGACTTTTGCTGCTTGAGGTATGGCACATTTCTAACAAGACGATGTATTGCTGGAAGCTGTCATTTTCCCTATGGGATCCGGTAAGCCATTTTTATTACATGAAGAGAAAAAAGGGCTTCACAAGGGCTTTTAAGACTGTAGACATTTTCTGGGCTAAAACGATTTATATATAAGCATATTTTATACTCCATAGCCTTGAGGAATTATTTTAATCTTGGGAACTATGTAAAATAACCGGCAGGCACTGTATTGGACACCTTATTCTCTAGGGGCTTTCCCTAATCATAGGCAGAGTCTCATTTTCGCGCCTCTATTGCGCACTTGTTTTTGGGAAGCATGACATGCAGATGCATGTGTGAGGAGCTCTGATACATAGAAAAGACTTTCTGAAGGCGTCATTTGGTATCGTATTCCCCTTTGGGCTTGGTTGGGTCTCAGCAAAGCAGATACCAGGGACTGTAAAGGGGTTAAATATAAAAACGGCTCCGGTTCCGTTATTTTAAGGGTTAAAGCTTCCAAATTTGGTGTGCAATACTTTTAAGGCTTTAAGACACTGTGGTGAAATTTTGGTGAATTTTGAACAATTCCTTCATACTTTTTCACATATGCAGTAATAAAGTGTGTTCAGTTTAAAATTTAAAGTGACAGTAACGGTTTTATTTTAAAACGTTTTTTGTACTTTGTTATCAAGTTTATGCCTGTTTAACATGTCTGAACTACCAGATAGACTGTGTTCTGTATGTGGGGAAGCCAAGGTTCCTTCTCATTTAAATAGATGTGATTTATGTGACACAAAATTTAGAGAAAATGATGCCCAAGATGATTCCTCAAGTGAGGGGAGTAAGCATGGTACTGCATCATCCCCTCCTTCGTCTACACCAGTCTTGCCCACACAGGAGGCCCCTAGTACATCTAGTGCGCCAATACTCCTTACTATGCAACAATTAACGGCTGTAATGGATAATTCTATCAAAAACATTTTAGCCAAAATGCCCACTTATCAGCGAAAGCGCGACTGCTCTGTTTTAGAAAATACTGAAGAGCATGAGGACGCTGATGATATTGGTTCTGAAGTGCCCCTACACCAGTCTGAGGGGGCCAGGGAGGTTTTGTCTGAGGGAGAAATTTCAGATTCAGGGAAAATTTCTCAACAAGCTGAACCTGATGTGATTACATTTAAATTTAAATTGGAACATCTCCGCGCTCTGCTTAAGGAGGTGTTATCTACTCTGGATGATTGTGAGAATTTGGTCATTCCAGAGAAATTATGTAAAATGGACAAGTTCCTAGAGGTCCCGGGGCCCCCCGAAGCTTTTCCTATACCCAAGCGGGTGGCGGACATTGTAAATAAAGAATGGGAAAGGCCCGGTATACCTTTCGTCCCTCCCCCCATATTTAAGAAATTGTTTCCTATGGTCGACCCCAGAAAGGACTTATGGCAGACAGTCCCCAAGGTCGAGGGGGCGGTTTCTACTCTAAACAAACGCACCACTACACCCATAGAAGATAGTTGTGCTTTCAAAGATCCTATGGATAAAAAATTAGAGGGTTTGCTTAAAAAGATGTTTGTTCAGCAAGGTTACCTTCTACAACCAATTTCATGCATTGTTCCTGTCACTACAGCAGCGTGTTTCTGGTTCGATGAACTAGAAAAGGCGCTCAATAATAATTCTTCTTCTTATGAGGAGATTATGGACAGAATTCATGCTCTCAAATTGGCTAATTCTTTCACCCTAGACGCCACTTTGCAATTGGCTAGGTTAGCGGCGAAAAATTCTGGTTTTGCTATTGTGGCGCGCAGAGCGCTTTGGCTAAAATCTTGGTCAGCGGATGCGTCTTCCAAGAACAAATTGCTTAACATTCCTTTCAAGGGGAAAACGCTGTTTGGCCCTGACTTGAAAGAGATTATCTCTGATATCACTGGGGGCAAGGGCCACGCCCTTCCTCAGGATAGGTCTTTCAAAGCCAAAAATAAACCTAATTTTCGTCCCTTTCGCAGAAACGGACCAGCCCCAAGTGCTACGTCCTCTAAGCAAGAGGGTAATACTTCTCAAGCCAAGCCAGCCTGGAGGCCAATGCAAGGCTGGAACAAAGGAAAGCAGGCCAAGAAACCTGCCACTGCTACCAAGACAGCATGAGATGTTGGCCCCTGATCCGGGACCGGATCTGGTGGGGGGCAGACTCTCTCTCTTCGCTCAGGCTTGGGCAAGAGATGTTCTGGATCCTTGGGCACTAGAAATAGTCTCCCAAGGTTATCTTCTGGAATTCAAGGGGCTTCCCCCAAGGGGGAGGTTCCACAGGTCTCAATTGTCTTCAGACCTCATAAAAAAACAGGCATTCTTACATTGTGTAGAAGACCTGTTAAAAATGGGAGTGATTCATCCTGTTCCATTAGGAGAACAAGGGATGGGGTTCTACTCCAATCTGTTCGTAGTTCCCAAAAAAGAGGGAACATTCAGACCAATCTTAGATCTCAAGATCCTAAACAAGTTTCTCAAGGTTCCATCGTTCAAAATGGAAACCATTCGAACAATTCTTCCTTCCATCCAGGAAGGTCAATTCATGACCACGGTGGATTTAAAGGATGCGTATCTACATATTCCTATCCACAAGGAACATCATCGGTTCCTAAGGTTCGCATTCCTGGACAAGCATTACCAGTTTGTGGCACTTCCGTTCGGATTAGCCACTGCTCCAAGAATTTTCACAAAGGTACTAGGGTCCCTTCTAGCGGTGCTAAGACCAAGGGGCATTGCAGTAGTACCTTACTTGGACGACATTCTGATTCAAGCGTCGTCCCTTCCACAAGCAAAGGCTCACACGGACATTGTCCTGGCCTTTCTCAGATCTCACGGGTGGAAAGTGAACGTAGAAAAGAGTTCGCTATCTCCGTCAACAAGGGTTCCCTTCTTGGGAACAATAATAGACTCCTTAAAAATGAGGATTTTTCTGACAGAGGCCAGAAAATCAAAACTTCTAAACTCTTGTCAAATACTTCATTCTGTTCCTCTTCCTTCCATAGCGCAGTGCATGGAAGTAATAGGTTTGATGGTAGCGGCAATGGACATAGTTCCTTTTGCGCGAATTCATCTAAGACCATTACAACTGTGCATGCTCAGTCAGTGGAATGGGGACTATACAGACTTGTCTCCGACGATACAAGTAGATCAGAGGACCAGAGATTCACTCCGTTGGTGGCTGTCCCTGGACAACCTGTCACAGGGGATGAGCTTCCGCAGACCAGAGTGGGTCATTGTCACGACCGACGCCAGTCTGGTGGGCTGGGGCGCGGTCTGGGGACCCCTGAAAGCTCAGGGTCTTTGGTCTCGGGAAGAATCTCTTCTCCCGATAAATATTCTGGAACTGAGAGCGATATTCAATGCTCTCAAGGCTTGGCCTCAGCTAGCAAAGGCCAAGTTCATACGGTTTCAATCAGACAACATGACGACTGTTGCGTACATCAACCATCAGGGGGGAACAAGGAGTTCCCTGGCGATGGAAGAAGTGACCAAAATCATTCAATGGGCGGAGACTCACTCCTGCCACTTGTCTGCAATCCACATCCCAGGAGTGGAAAATTGGGAAGCGGATTTTCTGAGTCGTCAGACATTTCATCCGGGGGAGTGGGAACTCCATCCGGAAATCTTTGCCCAAATTACTCAATTGTGGGGCATTCCAGACATGGATCTGATGGCCTCTCGTCAGAACTTCAAGGTTCCTTGCTTCGGGTCCAGATCCAGGGATCCCAAGGCGACTCTAGTAGATGCACTAGTAGCACCTTGGACCTTCAAACTAGCTTATGTATTCCCGCCGTTTCCTCTCATCCCCAGGCTGGTAGCCAGGATCAATCAGGAGAGGGCATCGGTGATCTTGATAGCTCCTGCGTGGCCACGCAGGACTTGGTATGCAGACCTGGTGAATATGTCATCGGCTCCACCATGGAAGCTACCTTTGAGACGAGACCTTCTTGTTCAAGGTCCGTTCGAACATCCGAATCTGGTCTCACTCCAACTGACTGCTTGGAGATTGAACGCTTGATCTTATCAAAGCGAGGGTTCTCAGATTCTGTCATTGATACTCTTGTTCAGGCCAGAAAGCCTGTAACTAGAAAAATCTACCACAAAATATGGAAAAAATATATCTGTTGGTGTGAATCTAAAGGATTCCCTTGGGACAAGGTAAAAGTTCCTAAGATTCTATCCTTTCTTCAAGAAGGTTTGGAGAAAGGATTATCTGCAAGTTCTTTGAAGGGACAGATTTCTGCCTTGTCTGTGTTACTTCACAAAAAGCTGGCAGCTGTGCCAGATGTTCAAGCCTTTGTTCAGGCTCTGGTTAGAATCAAGCCTGTTTACAAACATTTGACTCCTCCTTGGAGTCTCAATTTAGTTCTTTCAGTTCTTCAGGGGGTTCCGTTTGAACCCTTACATTCCGTTGATATTAAGTTATTATCTTTGAAAGTTTTGTTTTTGGTTGCAATTTCTTCTGCTAGAAGAGTTTCAGAATTATCTGCTCTGCAGTGTTCTCCTCCTTATCTGGTGTTCCATGCAGATAAGGTGGTTTTACGTACTAAACCTGGTTTTCTTCCGAAAGTTGTTTCTAACAAAAACATTAACCAGGAGATAGTCGTGCCTTCTTTGTGTCCGAATCCAGTTTCAAAGAAGGAACGTTTGTTGCACAATTTGGATGTAGTTCGTGCTCTAAAATTCTATTTAGATGCTACAAAGGATTTTAGACAAACATCTTCTTTGTTTGTTGTTTATTCTGGTAAAAGGAGAGGTCAAAAAGCAACTTCTACCTCTCTCTCTTTTTGGATTAAAAGCATCATCAGATTGGCTTACGAGACTGCCGGACGGCAGCCTCCTGAAAGAATCACAGCTCATTCTACTAGGGCTGTGGCTTCCACATGGGCCTTCAAGAACGAGGCTTCTGTTGATCAGATATGTAAGGCAGCGACTTGGTCTTCACTGCACACTTTTACTAAATTTTACAAATTTGATACTTTTGCTTCTTCTGAGGCTATTTTTGGGAGAAAGGTTTTGCAAGCCGTGGTGCCTTCCATCTAGGTGACCTGATTTGCTCCCTCCCTTCATCCGTGTCCTAAAGCTTTGGTATTGGTTCCCACAAGTAAGGATGACGCCGTGGACCGGACACACCTATGTTGGAGAAAACAGAATTTATGTTTACCTGATAAATTACTTTCTCCAACGGTGTGTCCGGTCCACGGCCCGCCCTGGTTTTTTAATCAGGTCTGATAATTTATTTTCTTTAACTACAGTCACCACGGTATCATATGATTTCTCCTATGCAAATATTCCTCCTTTACGTCGGTCGAATGACTGGGGAAGGCGGAGCCTAGGAGGGATCATGTGACCAGCTTTGCTGGGCTCTTTGCCATTTCCTGTTGGGGAGGAGAATATCCCACAAGTAAGGATGACGCCGTGGACCGGACACACCGTTGGAGAAAGTAATTTATCAGGTAAACATAAATTCTGTTTTTTTAGGACTCTCCATCTCCCACTGATTTCTTCATTAGTACCAATATGCACCATGACTGCAGGATCAGACCCGCATCCCTCTAACAATCTATCAATATGCTCCACAATATGCCTAACACGAGCCCCTGGAAGACAGCAAACTGTTCTATGTAAAGGGTCTGGATGACAAATTACCCTATCAACCTTCCTTATAATAGAGTCTCCTACCACCAACATCTGCCTCTGGCCCTGACTTGTATGCCCCTCTTCCATGACTGAAGGACTGCCCACCATAGTATGCTCCTCTTCCACAGCTAAAGGACTGTTCACTATACTAGGCAACACGGCCCTCTCTGACACTGCCACCCCTGAACTGATATCCCCAACATCTTCACTTAATCTTGCAAATCTATTGGGGTGTACCAGCTCAGAACTGGCCTGTCTCTTCCGCTTACTTCGCCCTCTAACTGTGACCCAGCTACATCCTGGAGTCTCCTCATCTGAATCCTCCCCATTCCCACTGCTGGAACCATTAACAACCAGCTCAGTCCTATCCATTTCCCTTTAAAGTGTCTGAATTTCATGTAGTGTTGCAATTCGTTCCTCCAGATCCCCAATACGAGTTTCTAAATAGACAATATGCTCGCACTTGCCACAAACATATAATCCCAGAAGCGGCTGCTCCAGTGATGCAAACATGTGGCAAGCTGTACACTGAATGAGATTCTCACACATTCTTAATAAAAGGTTTAACTTAAAAGTATAAAATAAATATATTTTCCCTTGGTTACCCCAAAACCTTGTTTGCCTAACTACCTTGGTTAGCTAACTATTATACTTAAACAGACAATGTTACTTTAACAGAGAATCAATACAGCAAGCCTAAAAGAGCAAGCTCACAGAGTAAATGTGCTAAATTTATAGGCTTGCAAGGCCCAAACAGGTGAAAATAATCCCACCCCTAATTACCCACACAGACAGAAAAAAAATAAAAAATAAATTTGGAATGCTAGAAATAAAGTTATTTAGTTATTTCCTTTTTTTAAAATAAAAATGCAACCCTTGCAAAGCAAATAATTTAGAATATAGCTTGGTTAGCTATTATACTTAAACAGACAATGTTACAGAAAAGCTGCATCATAACTAATTATCGGAGAACCTGAAACATCCTGCAAAATACAGGACAGTTTGGAGCTCTGCTAAATGTCTTTTAGTTATTATTTTAGATAATAAATATTTCCTCAGTCTGTAAAGGCTGAAAGCACACACAAATAGTTTGGCACTACATATGGGAGCATAATTTGTGTAGATAGTACAAAAAATATGTCTTTGAAATAGACAGTGTTGAAATCTTTTTTCAATATAGGGGTCGATCCGATATAAAGCGTCGCCCGCAAAAGCCGGCGACGCCAATATTTGCGCGGATTTGGTATCACATATACGGCGTAACCTAGAAGTTACGCGCGTATATTTCTGCCGTCGCCCGCAGTTTTTTGGGCCATAGGCAGGTATACCAAACCCGCGCAGTTTGGTATCCAATATGCAGCGTAAGGACTTACGTGGCGAAAATGGAGAAAACTTACTCCATTTTCACCTCGCCACAAAAAGCAGCCGTAAGAAGCCTTACGCTGACTATTGGAGCCCCGTAACTCCCTAAACTAACTAGAAAATAAACCTAACGCATGCGCAATGTCTATCTCCCTGTCAACCGCGATCTGCTAAAATAAACCTAACACCTAACGCATGCGCAATGTCTATCTACCTGTCAACCGCGATCCCCCCCCCCCCCGAAATCCCTAATAAAGTTATTACCCCCTAAACCGCCGCTCCCGGACCCCGCCGCCATCTACATAAACTAACCCCCTACTGTGAGCCTCTAAAACCGCCGCCATCTACCTTATCTATCCCCTAATCTGACCCCTTACACCGCCGCCACCTATATAAAAATGATTAACCCCTAATGTAAGCCCCTTACACCGCCGCCATCACTATTAAAATGATTAACCCCTAATGTAAGCCCCTTACACCGCCGCCATCTCTATTAAAATGATTAACCCCTAATTTAATCTACCTACCCCGCCGCCAGCTATATTATCTATATTAACCCTAAGTATATTATAGTTAATATAGGTATTACATTATATATATTAACTATATTAACCCTAATTATATTAGGGTTAATATAGTTAATATAGTTACTATAGTATTTATATTAACTATATTAACTCTATCTAACCCTAACTAAATTTATATTAAATTAATCTAATTCATTTATAAACTAAAATATTCCTATTTAAATCTAAATACTTACCTATAAAATAAACCATAAGATAGCTACAATATAATTAATAATTACATTGTAGCTATGTTAGGGTTAATATTTATTTTACAGGTAAATTGTTAATTATTTTAACTAGGTATAATAGATATTAAATAGTTATTAACTATTTAATATCTACCTAGTTAAAATAACTACCCAATTACCTGTAAAATAAATCCTAACCTAAGTTACAAATACACCTACACTATCAATAAATTTAATAAACTACTAACATCTATCTAAAAATACAATTAAATTAACTAAACTAAATTACAAAAAAAAACAAACACTAAATTACAAAAAATAAAAAAAAGATTACAAGATATTTAAGCTAATTACACCTATTCTAAGCCCCCTAATAAAATAATAAACCCCCAAAATAAAAAAAATTCCCTGCCCTATTCTAAATTCAACAAATTTCAAAGCTCTTTACCTTACCAGCCCTTAAAAGGGCCTTTTGTGGGGCATGCCCCAAAGAATTCAGCTCTTTTGCATACAAGAAATACAATACCCCCCCCCCCCATTACAACCCACCACCCACATACCCCTATTCTAAACCCACCCAAACCCCCCTTAAAAAAGCCTAACACTACCCCCCTGAAGATCTCCCTACCTTGTCTTCACCACACCGGGCCGAACTCCTGATCCGATCCGGGCGATGTCTTCCTCCAAGCGGCAAAGAAGAATTCTTCCTCCGGCGATGTCTTCCTCCAAGCGGCAAAGAAGAATTCTTCCTCCGGCGACGTCTTCCTCCAAGCGGCAGCAAAGTCTTCATTCTTCCGGCGGCATCTTCAATCTTCTTTCTTCGCTCCGCCGCCGCGGAGCATCCATCCCGGCCGACTGCTGAACTTGGAATGATGTACCTTTAAATGACGTCATCCAAGATGGCGTCCGCCGAATTCCGATTGGCTGATAGGATTCTATCAGCCAATCGGAATTAAGTTAAAAAAATCTGATTGGCTGATTGAATCAGCCAATCAGATTCAAGTTCAATCCGATTGGCTGATCCAATCAGCCAATCAGATTGAGCTCGCATTCTATTGGCTGTTCCGATCAGCCAATAGAATGCGAGCTCAATCTGATTGGCTGATTGGATCAGCCAATCGGATTGAACTTGAATCTGATTGGCTGATTCAATCAGCCAATCAGATTTTTTTAACTTAATTCCGATTGGCTGATAGAATCCTATCAGCCAATCGGAATTCGGCGGACGCCATCTTGGATGACGTCATTTAAAGGTACATCATTCCAAGTTCAGCAGTCGGCCGGGATGGATGCTCCGCGGCGGCGGAGCGAAGAAAGAAGATTGAAGATGCCGCCGGAAGAATGAAGACTTTGCTGCCGCTTGGAGGAAGACGTCGCCGGAGGAAGAATTCTTCTTTGCCGCTTGGAGGAAGACATCGCCGGAGGAAGAATTCTTCTTTGCCGCTTGGAGGAAGACATCGCCCGGATCGGATCAGGAGTTCGGCCCGGTGTGGTGAAGACAAGGTAGGGAGATCTTCAGGGGGGTAATGTTAGGCTTTTTTAAGGGGGGTTTGGGTGGGTTTAGAATAGGGGTATGTGGGTGGTGGGTTGTAATGGGGGGGGGGGTATTGTATTTCTTGTATGCAAAAGAGCTGAATTCTTTGGGGCATGCCCCACAAAAGGCCCTTTTAAGGGCTGGTAAGGTAAAGAGCTTTGAAATTTGTTGAATTTAGAATAGGGCAGGGAATTTTTTTTATTTTGGGGGTTTATTATTTTATTAGGGGGCTTAGAATAGGTGTAATTAGCTTAAATATCTTGTAATCTTTTTTTTATTTTTTGTAATTTAGTTTAGTTAATTTAATTGTATTTTTAGATAGATGTTAGTAGTTTATTAAATTTATTGATAGTGTAGGTGTATTTGTAACTTAGGTTAGGATTTATTTTACAGGTAATTGGGTAATTATTTTAACTAGGTAGATATTAAATAGTTAATAACTATTTAATATCTATTATACCTAGTTAAAATAATTAACAATTTACCTGTAAAATAAATATTAACCCTAACATAGCTACAATGTAATTATTAATTATATTGTAGCTATCTTATGGTTTATTTTATAGGTAAGTATTTAGATTTAAATAGGAATATTTTAGTTTATAAATGAATTAGATTAATTTAATATAAATTTAGTTAGGGTTAGATAGAGTTAATATAGTTAATATAAATACTATAGTAACTATATTAACTATATTAACCCTAATATAATTAGGGTTAATATAGTTAATATATATAATGTAATACCTATATTAACTATAATATACTTAGGGTTAATATAGATAATATAGCTGGCGGCAGGGTAGGTAGATTAAATTAGGGGTTAATCATTTTAATAGAGATGGCGGCGGTGTAAGGGGCTTAGATTAGGGGTTAATAATTTTAATATAGATGGCGGCGGTGTTAGGGGCTCACTTTAGGGGGTTATAGATATAATATAGCTGGCGGCGGGGTACGGGAGCGGCGGTTTAGGGGTTAATAACTTTATTAGGTTGCGGCGGGGTAAAGGAACGGCGGTTTAGGGGTTAATAGCTTTTTTATTGTTAGGCTAGTGAGGGGGGATAGCAGATAGAGGGTTAGACAGTGCGGGCTATGTTAGGGAGGCGTGTTAGACAGTGCGGGCTATGTTAGGGAGGCGTGTTAGACAGTGCGGGTGTTTTAGACTTTAGTCAGGTTTTATAGGCGCCGGCAGATTCTAACGTGGCGCAAGTCACTGGCGACGCCAGAAATTTGTACTTACGCAGATTTCTGGACATCGCTGGTTTGTGAGACTTACGGCACGTTAGCATCTGACGGCGACCTATATGGGATGGCTCGAGTTGCGAGCTGAAACTGCGGGCGACGCCAGTTCCCTCGCTTGCGCCGCAAACTGCGATCGATATCGGATCGCGCCCCTAGTATTTAAATTGAACCGTGTAAGATGTCCGCAATCTACATATTTGTTTGCCCACCTGCATTCCTACCTTTTCAATATTTACCAGATCCTGCACTGGGAGGCAATAAATGATAACATTTTCTTACAACTATTTGTTATCCATGCAGCGCATAGATTTCCTAGAAATGAGCAAGTTTTATTAGGAGTGGAAGATACTTTACATAACTCCCATTGGAGCTTAGTTACCCCTCTACCTGACTGCCCACAGATAGGTGTTTTTTGTGGGGGGGTTTCAGAGTAGATGTGCATTGCAGCCAACCAGATGTAGTACTGCCCACCCCATAAGCACAATGCAGAGTGCACACTTATACCTCTGTTGTAGTAGCCCCCATTCTCTTGTAATTGTGCCCCTTTAACACTATAATTCAATTTTGTGTTGATCTTTGACATTTTAAAACTGTCCAAACACTGTTGTAATAAAAAAGCACTAATAAGTGGCTTATACTTTTATAGAAATCTTTGCAATATGTATTTTTCATAATTTTTAATGTATTTTCCCTTTTTTCTTTCTTTTTTTTTTTTTTTTAATTAATTTGTGCAGGGTCTATTATTTCCTGTCAAAGCCCCACAAGGGTGCTGGGGTCTTTACAGGAAGGAATATATAGCTTAATGCCATAAATCCTCTAGAGTAATATGAGCTGGTTTACTCTTTTGTGAATGCTAGAGAAACAGGAAGTCTGTTTCTTGCCAATGCTCAGAAGAGGCAGAAGGCAGTTTAAGTTCTCAGCCTGTCTTATCCCTCATCTCCTTGCAAACAGTGGCCACACTGAGAATTCCCAAGTACTTATTTTATAAGTAAGTTTGCTGTTTTGTTTTTTTAACACAATCAGCTTTTTATGTTTACTTTTATGTTTTAACACACACACACACACACACATATATATATATATATATATATATATATATATATATATATATATATATATATATAATTTTACTAAAGGAGCACTGTTTCATATCCCTTTAACTGCAAACATTAACAGGCATTAAAATGATCATATTTTATTTCTATACATGTTCCAAAGGTTAAAAGTGTGATTTAAGCAATAGTTTAGCCGAAGCTCAGTGCAAGTGCACAGGGTAAAGGGAATATTCGGTCTGATGATGCAGAATGTGAGTGCATGGTGGAGAATTGCACAGAAACAACATACAGGGGGCACTTCCCTGAGGTTCACTGGAGTTTTGTGAGGAGGCCTGCAATGTGAGTGATGGGTCTGGTGTGTCAAAGACGTGCGGGTAGAATGGAAGGCTATGGACATAGTGGTACTAGCAGAACAAGGAATATCACAGTTGGCGGGACCAGACATTGTGCTGCCCCCCCAGATACGCCACTGTGGTGAGGTAAGTTATAGGAGTGACATAGAGATTTTAAGTCTCTAGCAGAGATACAGTGTCTATTTGATGTGTGCATGCATTTTCCCACATGCACAGCAAGTCTTTTGGTATGGGGATGCCCATTACCACACAGAGGCAGAGGGTCAGTGTAACATTTTAAACCCTTAATGACCAAGGATGTGCCGGGCACATCCTCTGGGGTTTCAAGCACTGGAAGGGTATTGCAGCGATGCCTCAATATTCAGGCATCATGCAATACCTTTTTTAAGCAAACCAAAGCATAGAGGGTCACTCTGTGGCCCTCTCTGCATCGGCCAGCAATGGTGCGGATCATTGGTGGCCTGGGAGAGATACAAGGGAGGCGGGTGGGCGGCCAAATGCAACTGACTTTCCCATTTTTGCTTTTAAACATTGCTGTGTACCTGCTGGTGAGTGCCAGATTTTTTGTGTGTTGTGTTGATAATTTTTGTAACGCTTCCCTTTGGGCCTGTCACCCAGGCAGTTAAAGGGATAGTTAACTGCCTGGGTTGCTGGGAACTGTGCAGCTGTCTGTCAGTGTTCAGGGCTGTGGAGTTTACAGTGGCTTAGGATGTGTACCCGGTCCAGTCTGAGAGTGCGGTTCATTCCTGTGTTTATATATATATATATATATATATATATATATATATATATATATATATATATATATATACTGTGTGTATATATGTGTGTATATATATATATATGTGTGTGTGTGTGTGTGTATATATATATATATATATGTTTGTGTATATGTATGTATATATATATATATATATATATATATATATATATATATATATATATATAGTGTTACATTTTAGAATTACATGATGCTAACACTTCTGAATTTGCTGTGGAATTTGTGCTCTGGTTAAAATATAAAAATGTTAAAACATAATAGCAATTGTTCCACCCAAAAGCTGTGGAAATTGAATTGTTTAAGGGACAATTAACTGAAAATCTTATCGATATGAAAGAGCATTGTCTAAATATAAAAGCTTTTTAACTTTAAATTAAAACTAATACATGATACTGTACTTCCTGGCAATACTTAGAGACACTTGGTGCTAATGCTCATTGGCTGTTAGGTACTTCTTGTTAGTGTTCATTGGTTGATAGGTACTTCCTGCTAAAGCTCATTGGCTGATACATATTCTTGTTAGTGTAATTGGTTGATAGGTACTTCCTGCTAATGCTCATTGGCTGTTACATATTCTTGTTAGTGTTCATTGGTTGATAAGTACTTTCTGCTAATGCTCATTGGCTAATACGTATTCTTGTTAGTGTTCATTGGTTGATAGGTACTTCCTGCTAATGCTTATTGGCTGATACGTTGTCTTATTAGCTTTCATTGGTTGATAGGTACTTCCTGGTAATGCTCATTGGCTGATATGTTTTCTTGCTGGTGTTCATTGGTTGATAGGTACTTTCTGCTAATGCTTATTGGCTGATACGTTGTCTTATTAGCGTTCATTGGTTTATAGGTACTTCCTGGTAATGCTCATTGGCTGATACTAGGGCTGCAACTAACGATTATTTTCATAATCGATTAGTTGGTCGATTATTTTTTCGATTAATCGGATAAAACGGGGAAAAAAAAGAAAAACACTCAGAACAATATGAAATTTGAAAAAATATATAATTTAATGAACAAACATACTCTGTTCGGTTTAACAGAGTATTAAAAAACTGCAGAACTGCAGAAATACAAATAGAGGTTGGTAAGTGTGGCACTAAATAACAGATGGCACAGAGAGATGAGAGTATAAAGAGATCTATTACTGGGAGATAGAGGTTGGAGAGTCAGATTCACAGGGAGGGCAGGGTGTGAGCTGTGAGATCGCCGGCATGGAAGGGGAGGGGCTAAGGTGAGGGACCAGGTCCAGATCAAATAACTTGCAATAAGATGATAGAATAAAAAAACACTGTGTACAGAGACTGAGTCTTTCATTCTTATATCTTTCTCATCTAATAATATATGGCTCCTAGCATGCAAGTTACTTGATCTGATTCCGTACCCTCACCTTACTAGCCCCTCCCCTTCTATGCCCGTGATATCCTCACAGCTCACCCTGCAATGTGCTGCTATGATGGAGGGGTTAAGGTGAGGGTATGACTCCGCATCAAGTAACTTGCTAAGAATAAGATACATTTTGGCGGTCTCACTGTTTAAACACCCCTCTCCTGTGACTGCTATGCTATCCAATCCTAACAGTTACAGAAGTTACTAGCACAGGAGAGGGGTGTTTATAAACAGTGAGACCGCCAAAATTTATCTTATTCTTTGCAAGTTACTTGATCCGGATTCCGGAGTCAGACCCTCACCTTAACCCCTCCCCTTCCATGACCCGGTTGCGCTCCATGCCCTGTGCTAGCCTATGTGTACTGTTCACGACGTTGTTCACTTCAATTACAGAACAGAACCAACTAGCTAGCATAGGACGGAGTAAGGAGTAAGGGAAAGTTGTTGAAAATGACTACTAACTTAAAAACACCGGAGTTGGACCCGACCCTCCCTCACCGACCTTAGCCACTCCCCTCCATGCCCGCGATCATCTCAGTCAGTCAAGTAGCAGCCAGGGCGATTAAATGTTGTTACTAGGTTTATTATGTACCCCCTCATGACCTCATCAGTGCACTGTGCAAACTATGTGGCTTTACACACTACCCACCTTGCAAGCAGTATCATTGTGTCACACAGACTTCTCCCACACGTCTTCACCCGTCGTCCAAGTCTTCCTCTCTGATCTTCTCCCAGTAGACACGCCTTCTCTAGCCGTCTCTAGCACGCCTGGCTGCGGCAAGCAGTCCAACTAATCGATAGACCAACGAATCGATAATGGAAATCGTTGACAACGATTTCCATTATCGATTATTATCGACTTTATCGATTAGTTGTTGCAGCCCTAGCTGATACGTATTCTTGTTGGTGTTCATTGGTTGATAGGTACTTTCTGCTAATGCTCATTGGCTGATACGTATTCTTGTTAGCGTTCATTGGTTGATAGGTACTTTCTGCTAATGCTCATTGGCAGATACGTATTCTTGTTAGCGTTCATTGGTTGATAGGTACTTTCTGCTAAAGCTCATTGGCTGATACGTATTCTTGTTAGCGTTCGTTGGTTGATAGATACTTCCTGGTAATGTTCACTGACCAAAAATTACTAGGTGAGCATTAAAACAACAAATTAAAATTAAAACAGCTTTAACTTTACATTTTTCAAAATGACAACATGACAACATGTTTAAAACCTATTCTTTAAACTAAAATATTCATAGGAAATATCTCTAAAGCTCAATTTTTGTTGAAATAGCAAAAACTACTTATTGATAACTACTTATTAGATATAATGGAATAGGGTAAAATAATAATAATTTTTGCATTTTATATCCTGTTACTTTGTTGCTTTTTATATATTGAGTAGTGTACCCCTCTCTTGAATATTTTTTGTTGTTGTTTATTTTTTCATCTTGTTTAGAGGGTTAACACTTATTTATTGATATCACCAAATCGTCGCAAGAGGGCACCAGCACCCCCACCCCAAAATAAATCCTTCCAACCCTTTCCCATGAAAAATTAAAAATCTAAAACGTCTTGCCAAGTCTCAGATTCATATGCTGAAGGCTGAAAGGGGAGGGGGGGGGGGTGACTGCAAGATTGAAAACACAGCTACACGAAAATTAATTTTCTGTTCTGCGAGAGTGATGGGAAATCAATTAATCTTGATGTATTATTTTATGCAGGACAGGGTACAGGGAGCAGCATAGAGAATGCTTACAGCTGTTCGATTTGCTCACGACATATATTACCCTCGCCAGCTCTGACAGCTTCTGAAGGAAATGGCTGAAGGGTGGAAGGCAGGTGAATCAGCAGCAAAAATTTATTGAAGAATTCAGAGAGTTTCTAAGGGACCGATATAAAAATCTTCACTTGAAGAGTGAAGCATTGAGTGCTTTTGTGACTGAACTAGCTACTTGTCAATATTTATAGCCTCTGTATTTGTTCCATGTCCCTATTTGTTTGATTAACTAGTCAGATGTTGCTTTATGCCTGGGTGATTTATTTCTGCTGCCTCATCGAGCATTCTTGATGTGTTAAGCTGAGCTACACTAGCATCTCTCAGACAAGCTCAAACTTAAAGGGACATAAAAGCGTAAAAACAAAATGCTCGAATGTGTTAAAGCATTAAATTATTGACCCGTTATTTGCATCTAACCCTTGCAAAGAAATGAAACACATAAATCAGCTCTAGAGGAGCAATACATTGCTGCAGGCAAACACTCAGGTGAGCCAAGTACTAGAGACATATGTTGCAGCCACCAACTAGCTCCCAGTAGTGCACTGCTGCTCCGGAGCCTATCTAGGTATGCTTTTCAACAAAGAATATCAAGACAATTAAGTAACCATGAGAGTTTAAAGGAACATTTTCTTTCTTTATTCTGATAAAAAATACAAATTTAAAAAAGTTTCTAATTTACTGCTATTATCAAATTTGCTTTATTCTCGTGTTATTCTTTGTTGATGAGATACCTAGGTAGGTAGCGTGCACATGCCTGAGGCACTACATGACAGGAAATAGTGTTGCCATCTAGGGCTCTTGCTAATGTATAACATTGTTATAAAACCGCTGACATATAGTGCTGCAGACACGTGCACACTCATGAGCTTACCTTCCTGCTTTTCAACAAAGAATAACAAAACAACAAAGGCAATTTGATAATAGAAGTAAATTGGAAAGTTGTTTAAAATTGTATGCACTATCTAATTAATGAAAGAACATTTTTTTTTGTCCCTTTAATGTCATGTGCCTTTTACTAGTCTCAGAAAAGACGATGGCGCCTTGTTTACATAGAGTTAACACAAGCGAGATCCGCCTCAATTGTATGCGAAGGTGACATGGAGAGTTCTGAAAATCAGTAATATTAGAAGTGAAAAATAAGTTGTATGTTGTAGCTCAGTTGTGACCTATTGTTGCTATTTAATACTGCCCTCTCACCTATCAGAAAACAGAAATACACACGTGCATTCTAGTTTTGTTTGTAAATAATGTCATTTGAACATTCTCACTCATAAAAATATGAGAAGGCGCCTCATAGCGTAATTATAGTCAAGTTTACACCACAAATCAAACAAAAATGCACTCACATTTGATGAAGCACATGAATGTGCAAATAGGGCAGACCGGATCCTTATAGAGTCACCCAGCTAACTCGCCTCCCGTCTCCGGAACGTAGGTGCTCATCTGTTTGGTTCCCAGCAACTTGACTGAAATTGGATCTGATGAGGGTGTCATAGTGCTAAGCTAGACAGCTTAAATGCTTAAAATATTTTACTAGGTAGCGAAAAATTCAAAAGTGTTTTATTGATACAAACAGTTAGTACTAAGTATCAAGCAACGCGTTTCTCGCTAAACACTGTTTCATCAGGCTCAGACGCCTTCTCTGATTTTTTCGTAGGATTATCGAGGTGGAAGGCCTGACACTTAAGGAGAGCTGCCTGTATTCTTCCAGTTTATATAGACTGTTTCAATTGTTATTTTTTAGACTGCCATTATATACCATTTAATAACACTGTAGTATTGTAATAAGCGCCCCTATTTGGCACCATTTGATATTGTTGTAACATAAGATTGAGTGTGCTTTTTTTATATCATTCATAAAGATGTCAGAAAGAATCTACGGCTTAAAGGGACAGTAGAGAACTTGAGATTTTTATATGAAATATTTAGTTATGTGTGACTTTGCATTATACTTTCATTACTTAGTTTGCCCCTTTTTGTTTAATTTAGTAGTGAAAATTGTGGATTTTCTAATTCTCAGAGATAGAAATTCACCCTTCTGGCTTCTCAGTGCCAACCCTTCCACCTTTTACCTAACTGGCTGTAACAGATAAGAACTACAAAACAATTCTCTTTATACTAACTTAATGACTGTGGTCAGCCTTATCCTCAGCTTACTCAAGCCCGGATTGTGTCACCCAACTAAGTAAAATGATGGGTGGCGTTTGTTTTTTGGAAAACAACTGCAGCAAACATGATGTTACCTTGTTTTGCAAATGTTTAGACGTGGCTGATATGTTATTTAATAGCAAGACAGCAGAAATGTCTTGTAATTAATAAGTGTGTGCTGTACCTTTTAAAGGAGCATGTTACGGACATCTTGCATCAACTAAATGTGATGAAGCATTTATTTCTCATTGTAGAGGGGTTTTAAACATTTAGTCAAGATGCTTTTTCCAAGACTAACAAGAGTGGGTGCATCTGGCATGTGCAAGAATTTTCTTTTCCTCCTCGTTTCAAAGGAATTTTACTGGGAAATTTTGTGAAAACATGGTGAGATCTCACAACATTATAATGAAATCCAAGATCACAGCAAAGCAGTTTAAAATTATTACGGATTATTTTGATTGGCTCTTATTTTTCTTTTCATCATGCAGATGAGAGTAGGGAGATGAGCTGTATGGTAACTGCTCACAGACCAGTTACTGTTGTAAGATGATCTTTGTTTTAAATAATGAAAGAGCCAGGTATATATCTTTTTTTTTCTTACACTTGCTTCTGGTATAAAAGAGAATTTATGTTGACTAGCAAGTCCCATTAATTCCAACTCAGTATAATTGTCACATGTTTCTGAAGATCATTGACAAGTAGTAAAGGAGTGAGCTGACAGGTCAAATGTTGGTATTTGATACTTTATTGAAAGGACAAAGTCAAGTTTTACATACGCATAGTATGTATCAGCAATTATTCGCTACATTGCTAAAGATCTACATACAAAATACATGATTTTCATTTGTTAGCACATTGTGCAGGATTCTGCAAATAAAAAATAAACCACTTGAAAACCCTGTCAAGCATTTCTATCTTATATCCTTAAAGGGACACTCAAGTCAAAATTAAACTTTCATGATTCAGACAGATCATGCAATTTTTTTTTTTTTTTTTTTTTTTTTTATTGAGGTTAAGATCACAAAACAACATATATGTGATACATTGAAAAAGAATGCATAGATACAAAAAAAGAAATATTCACAATATACACATGATGCAAAAGAACATTATTTTTGTTGCATCACAAAAAAAGAACAAAAGCAAGAAACAAAAATAGTCTCAACCTCATTTTTCTATTTTTTCTTTTTCTCTAGCTTCAGGATATTCAAAATTATATAATGATATAGTGCTTATTCCTCTTCAGAAAATGTTAATGTGAATTGAACTTTCAGATGCAACGTATACTATAATTTACATTATTTTGTCATGCTATATCTTATCTTTTAAATAACAGTCTTAACAATAATTAAGTTTTACCCTTTTCTTCCCTTTCCGTCTTAGGTCAATTATTCACAAAAACAAAAAAAAAAAAACACACAAAAAAAAAAAAAAAAAAAAAAAATCAACCAACCTAACATACCTAATCCACTAGGGGAAAGAGGACTTAAACAACCAGACAACACTGAGCATAGTAACACTAAAACACAACATGTAATTATCCCAAAAAAAAAAAAAAAAAAAGAGAAAGAGGGGGGGATGGGAGATGAGCAGAGAAGACTACCATAGTCCCATCAATACTAGTTCTGAGTTCCTAAATGGGTATATCATATGTTCTCTTTCATTTAATGGAAATATCTTAATAAAAGCTGTCCATTTTTTAAAGAAACCTTCAATATCATTCTCTTCTTCTATATTAGTGTCTCTTTGCTCTATTATATATTGTTTTTTTAGGCAGTTTTTGAGCTCATTTATACTGGGGCTAGCCCTTCCTTTCCATTTTTTGAAGATTAAATATCTTGCCGCTAGAATAATCATATTGATTATTTTATTATGCTTCCGAAGATCTTTCGTTGCTTCCCATAAAAAGATTACAGAGATTATGTCCAACCTCAGAGGAGAGATTTTTAAAACTTGATTAATCCAGTATTCTATCTTAGCCCAAAAATGTTTAATCTTGGGGCATTCCCAGATCATATGGATAAGATCTGCTGATTGTAATGAGCATTTTGGGCATGTACAAAAATTAATATTCCCACATCTTGTCCCTTTTTTTGGAGTGTAGTAGGTCCTATACAATAACTTAATGTGGGATTCTCTCCATGTGGCTGATAAAGTAATTTGTGATACTTTTAAAATAGAAGCCTGGATTTTATTTGAATTTATAGGATGTTGAGTTATCATAGAATCCCATGCAACTGCTAAGTTTCCTAGATTCATCTCCCCTTTATTAGATATCAATAATTGATAGCATGGTGAGATTGACATAAACCCATTTTTAGCTAATACAAGCCAATTCTCCAGCTTTCCCCAGGACCAGTTCCAACCAGATTCATTTATTATCTTAGTTATGAAGTGTCTAATTTGTAAATATGCAAAGAATTCTTTATTGCTGAGGCTGAATTCTCTTTTTAAACTTTCGAATGTTTTAATGCAGTGGCCGTTCCAGTCTATTATCTGAGAAATGTTATTCAAACCTAATGTGTGCCATTTTTGGAAGGGTGCCGATTGTATTCCCGCTTGAAATTTAGGGTTCCCTTTAATTGGCATATAATTCGAGACACTTCCTTTAATAGATAATAACTTGCATATCTTTCTCCATGCCTGTAGTGGATATATTAATGTTTTGAATATCTTAATTTCCTGGGGGATTGTCTTAGGGCTACAGTGTATTAAGGCTGTGGGAAGGTATGGTAGACTTACATTTTTTTCAAGTTCATTATTTGTTACATAATCTTTATTTAAAATCCAATCTATAACTATTCGGGCCAGTGAGGCCAGATTGTAGAATTGTATATTTGGCAGTGCGAGTCCGCCGTACTTCTTAGGAAGTGAAAGTTTCATTAACGAAATTCTGGGTTTTTTGCTCTGCCATATAAAAATTCTCATCATACTATTAATTTTTTCAATATCTTTCCTTCTGAGGATTATTGGAGTATTCTGTAAAATGAATAATAACTTTGGGAGCAAGATCATTTTAAATGCGGCAATGCGACCTGAAATCGAGAGTGGGAGATTCTGCCATAATTTCAAACTCACCTCAATCTCTCTCAGTACTGGTTTTACATTAAGATCATAACATTTGTCTAAATCGGAAGTGATCATTATCCCCAAGTATCTAAATGATTCTGAGACTCTAAAAGGAATTTCCATCGAAGAATCAGGATTCCTTCTAATCCATAATAATTCAGATTTTAACGCATTAATCCTATAACCCGAGAAGGATCCGAATTGTTCTATAATTGAAATAAGTATGGGTATATTGTTTTGCGTGTTAGAGATATATAGCAGGATGTCATCCGCGTATAACGCAATTTTAAGCTCTGTTCTACCTATCTTTATTCCTTCCATTTGTGTTCTTATTGCTATTGCCAAGGGTTCAATTGAAATGTTAAAGAGGAGAGGGGAGAGGGGGCATCCCTGGCGTGTTCCCCTTTCCAGTGATATTTCCGAAGATAGTGTATTATTAACAATTAACCTCGTGAATGACTTTTTATATAAATTCTCCACAAATTTATGGAAATGTCCTCTGAACCCAAACCTATAGAGAGACGAGAGCAAATGATCCTGATGAATTGAATCAAATGCTTTTTCTGCATCAATTGAAACAATTGCTAAATCTGGGGAGTCCCCCTCTCTCCTCTGCCCCGCCAAATCAGTAGATTTAAAATAATCTATAGTGACTAATACTTCCCTGATCTTTGCTGTTAGATTTCGTTTCTGCAAAAATCCTGCTTGGTCTTTATGTATTATTTCCGGAAGTACCAATTGCAATCTCTTGGCTAAAATGGAGGTCAGGATCTTATAATCGGAATTTAATAATGCTATGGGCCTATAAGATTCCTTTTTTGTCGGATCCTTCCCGGGTTTAAGAATCAGTGTAGTGTGAGATGCACAAAACTGAGGCGAGACCACCTTTCCATCAATAAACATGTGGTTAAAAAGCTTACTTAGCGGTGAAACGACGAATGGTGCAAGGATTTTGTAAAATTCATTTGGTAATGCATCTGGACCAGGTGCCTTATTTGATGGAAGCTCCTGAATAGTCTTTAGAATTTCTTCCTGAGAAATTGGGGAGTTAACCATTAGCATTTTTTCACCGTCAAGTACAGGGTGGACAATTTTGCTCCAGAATTCATCTGATTTAACTTTGTCTGAATCCCTTAGAGAGTAAATTTTTGAAAAATATTCTGAGAAAATGTTGGCAATATCATCTATATTTATATGGGTTTTCTGCTTATGCAGAAGCTTATCTATTAATGGGGATCTTTTCTCTCTTTTTAACAGATTGGCCAATAACTTTCCAGCCTTATTGCCATAACGATAAAGTCTTGCCTGAAGTTTAAGCTCCTTCTGAGTCTCTCTATAGGTTAGAAATGAGTCTCTTTCGTTTTTTGCTCCAATGTATCTGATCCAACTTCCCGGAGAGTTATCAAGCAAATAGCGATTATATGAGTTAATTACAGCTTTTGTCACTTCTGATTCTCTAATTCTTAGTGTTTTATTTCTATTAGCAATATATGAAATCATTTCCCCCCTAAGAACTGCCTTTGCAGCCTCCCAGAAAATATCTGGGCGATCAACATAAGTCTTGTTAAATTCAGCATACTCTTCATATTTGCTTTTTAACCAGTTTTTAAATTTTACATCATTCGTCAGCCATGTGGGGAAGAAGAAGCGAGAGGATCCTAGTTTGAAATCATTATATTGAATTTCTATTGTAATAGGGCTATGATCTGATATACAAATAGGGAGTATTTTGGCTATAATTTTCATTTTACATAGTCTTTCATCAATAAGGAACAAGTCTATTCTAGATAGAGTCTTATGAGCTCGAGACAGACAGGTGAAATCTCTTAGATCTGGGTTCTGGAGTCTCCATATGTCCCTGACTAACAAATTTTTGGAAATTTTCTTAAACATTTTAGTTTCTAGGCTGTCTCGCTTATTCCTCCCCACAGTAGGCTTCTGTCTAAGTCTATCCAAGGGTTGGTGTGGGGCCATATTGAAATCCCCGCCTAGAATTAGGTATCCTGTTGATTCAGAAATTATTTTTGATTGCAGAGTGTCCCAGAACATTGGATCAAACACATTGGGAGCGTATAGATTACAAAGTGTATATAGGATTCCTTCTATCTTTAATTTTAAAATTATATATCTCCCTTCCGGGTCTGAGATACTGTGCAAAGTTTCATATTTAATTCTTTTCCCTAACAAAATTGCCACGCCTCTCTTCCTTTTTGTGCCTGTGGAAGCAAACACTTCCTTTACCCATGAGAACTTCAGTTTTAGCACTTCCTGCATATTTAAATGAGTTTCTTGTAGCATAGCTATATCAGTACCAATTTTTTGTAATTGAACCAAAACTGATTTTCGTTTGATGGGAGAGGTGAGACCTCCAATATTCCAGGAGGTTATTTTACACTTATCTGCCCTGCCCATCCCTCATCCACCCTAAGAAAAAAACAAAACAAAAAAAATAAAACAAAACAAAACAAAACAAAACAAAAAAAAAAAAAAAAAAAAAAAGAAGGAATTCCTAAAGCTATATACCCTCCTAGTGCAGGCATTCCCCCGGGGGCCCTGCACAACCCCCTTACAGAACTTACACCTTGCATCATATATCTAACTGTAATCTGTAAATTCGGAAATTATGCTGAACTTTCCCTTATTTTGTCTTATTTTCTTTCCTTCACCTATTGTCATTCCTTCCCAGTTCTTCTACAAATTTCTCTGCTTTTTCTGCAGATTCAAAAAAATGGACTTCATCATTGAGAGTAACTTTTAATTTAGCTGGGTAAATTATAGTGGCACGGTAACCTGCTTTAATAAGTTTCGTGCAAGTAGGGGATAGCTCTTTTCTTTTCCCCGCTGTTTCAGCGGAGAAATCTTGGAATAATAGTATATTGTTTGTCCCTAAGGAGATAGGTTGGTTCTTTCGGTAGTACTGAAAGATTACCATCTTATCCTGAAAGTTTAGTAGTTTAGCTATTATTGGTCTAGCTCTGATCTTCCCTCTTCCTTCGTCAGATTGACGCCCTACTCTGTGGGCCCTTTCAACTATTATTGGAGGGTAAGAAGGAGGTAATCCTAGTATTTGTACTAAGGTTTCAGATATAAATTTTCCCAAATTTTCATATTGTTTCCCCTCTGGGACCCCTATTATTCTTAGATTGTTTCTCCGCGAGCGATCTTCAAGATCCTCTATTTTAGCTTGTATTTTAGATAGCATTATATCTGCAGCTTTTAATTTAGAGCTATGGATTGAGCTGACATCCTCCAAGTCTGACACTCTTTGTTCAGCTTCTTGAAGTCTATTTGAGAATTGTCTGATTTCGTTAGTAAGAGATACAATATCTTGTTTAATCTCAAGTTTGAGAGATTCAAATCTTGGGGCAAGTGCTTCAGTTATACTGGATACTAATACTTGAGTATCTGCACTTTCTTTGTTATAGGAGAGGTTAGAGGAAAGTGAATGAATATCTACCCGTGTTTCTATCACATTTTTATTTTTCTTGTCTTTATGTCTAGCCGTCATAGCTGGTGAAGGGGTCTTAATGTGCGTGTGCACGAATTTATCCATGAATTAATTAAGTGCTTAGGAAAATCAAAGAGGGGCGGGGGATGAATTCCCCCGCCCAAAAGTGCCAATTAGGGAAAAAAGGTGTTATGTGTTGTGAGGAGGGAGGAAGAAAAAAAAAAAAAAAAAAAAAAGGGGAGAGTGAGAAGTGGGTTGTGAGGATATTCAGTGAGGGTGTGCAAAAAAAAAAAAAAAAAAAAAAAAGAAAAAGAAAGTGAGTTATAGTGTTTTTAAATTATGACGGTGTGTTACTTTAGGCAAAAGTTACACCAAAACAAGCTTAACCTATGTATCAGATTATTCTTTTCTCCTATTTCTAATAACTGCGATCACTCCTAATTCCTGGAGAGTTAGGCTATACTTTAACAGTATCCAATTTACTTATAATTTGTACTCAATTTTTATGTATATTCACATTTAATTTGCCAGTATATGAAATCAAAAGAACTACTACATTAATTTACCCCCTTTAATACCTATGAGTGTCTCTTAACAATCTGCTACTTATGCAGTAAATATTTTTATTTCAATAATTATCGCCAGTCCTGAAATTCACCTGAGGATGACAATTCTTATATAATATCTTTCTATTTCTCTGGGTTAGATGTACTATATGATACGGAGAAAGTCACCAATTTACTCCACTTATGTGTTCAATATTATTTAAGTCTGGCCTGTACCCAGCTTTGTATAATTGTCACAACAGAGATTATCAACTATTTGCCCTGGGACTGTGATTCATTACCCCCCTAGAGTAGAGAACACAAAGGGAAATACTCTTTGACACTTAAGCTATAATTCAACACCATATCTTAACTTTAAGATATATTTTTAAGATATGTTCTGTACTCTGAAATGGGCTGCCGATCAGTTAAAGAAAACCTGAAGTAGATTCATCTTAATAGTTAACTTATAAGTAAACAGTCTCAAAATAGAACACAGAAAATCAGAACATTTCATCATAGAATGACATAATCCCCTTATTCTTATCTTAGCACTATGTTCCAAAGTATCCTAGATATTGCAAAGAACCTTAAAAAGTGTTCTACACAAAAAGATATTTTGTTGCTTTGAATAGAGCACAGGGAAAACCTGAATAAGTAACGAAGAAAGATCAGGCACAGCAATACTATACAGTAGATGGGAATAAAACTTTTATAGCATATATGCTGTTTTTTAATTATTACCAGCGGAGTAGCAGGGCGTATAACTATGCCCAGGTTTATGGGTCTCTGCAATCAAGGCATGTAGAGCATTTATTCATAGGCAAAAATAATATATTCTATGGACCAATTTTACTAGTAATCCTAAGGTGACCCTAGCACACTAAGTTTTTCTAAAAGAGGATACTGTAAAATTGGCTGAGGATTAAAGTAGAATGAAATTGTAGCATATACCAACACATTTAAGTTTAAATGACAAAGCAAAACAGGTATGTTGTTAGAAATATGAAAGAACGTGGACACAGTGGGATATTTGGGACAAAATTAGTCTATAAGACAGTATACTGAAATCAAAAAACGTTCTTCTGATAGTTCAGTCTTTTTATTGGGGCAGCTTATAGTGAGCAGGGAGGGAAAGTCATGCAGCCAAGACGCTGAAGAGTTTAATAACTTGTGCAGCTTGGCAAAAAAGCAAAATAAATCACACTTTTTGGTCCACCCAATTTCCTTGTCCAAGTGTGGGGATTTAAATGGATAGGAAAGTGTGCTTTTACTTTAATGCTGCCGTGACTTTCAGGGTAAAAAAACTTCCCTTTGGGTTTTGCGATTTCTTTCTGTTAGATGACTTCTTTATCTAGTGCACAGACAAAATTCAGCAGTTATATAGTGTGCACCTCAACAGAAAGAGAGTACCTTATACCATGCAGTTTGGTGCAATGGAATTGGCGGATCCTATACGTTCAGCGACCAGGCAGGCAGATCAAGCCAGCACTGAGATATCTTCCTTCCTTCTTCGGTGGTTCAAGTGCCGAGTTACTTCCCAGCCCAAGATGACTGAGCGACACCTGTAGATGGAGGCTGCCAATAATCCACCAGCAGCATCGGTGTGTGGAAACACAAGGCAGCAGTCGCTTCCACACCACGCCAATGAGCAGCGCGGCGCCGACCCAGCTACGTCACCGGTCAGCGCCCTGATGGTCCAGGTGCACCTCTCCAGACACAGGACGGAAAGAAGCGGCAAATCCTCGTCCCGTCCAGGCCCAGGAAGGAACCCGGTAAGATTAGGCAGTGGTTGGAACAGCACTTTGTTGGTGTGTTGAGCCGCTGGTAGACCAGATGTTTTCTTGAGGAATGTAGGTTCTTTAGGTTGGCTCCAGGAATCCCAAGTCCTTAGGCAATCAGCTGCAGGGCAATATCCCGTTCACCTCCTCACGCAACACCGGTGGGAGGGGTGAGGGAGAGCAGCCGGTACTTGCTGTTTAATATCCGCAGAGGACTGGGGTTAAGATGGTAACGGCCAAGCAATAAGAGATGCGGTGCCCTGTGGTAGCACCGCTATGGATCCGGGATCCAGTTGCCCTTGGATAGGTAGCCTCCCTGGACAAGGGTTTGAGCGCGAAAATTACCGCCAGTGGCTAGAGTGGAGAGCTAGAGAGAGCGTGCTCGCAGTGTGTCCTGCACTCAGTCTCCTCCCCCGGAACCCCAGATCATGCAATTTTAAACAACTTTCCAATTTACTTCAATTAACAAAATGCGCACAGTATTTTTATATTTTTGAGTCATCAGCTCCTACTGAGCATGTGCAAGAATTAACATAATATACATATATGCATTTGTGATTGGCTGATGGCTGTCACATGATACAGGAGGAGTGGAAATAGACATAACTTTGAAATTTGTCAGATAAAAATCTACTGCTCATTTGAATTTCCAACTAAGGGGCCGATTTTTCACAGCCCGAATGGGGCCGTATACCCCTGTTTCCGCCCAGAAACAGGAGTTAGTAAGCAAACTCCTTAACTTGTACCCCTCCTCTGAGACGGCGGACATCAATCCGCCTGATTGCATACGATCGGGTTGATTGACACCCCCTGCTAGCGGCTGATTGGCCGCGAATCTGCAGGGGGCGGCATTGCACAAGCAGTTCACCAGAACTGCTTGTGCAATGATAAATGCTGACAGCTTATGCTGTCAGCATTTATCGATGTCTGGCAGACATGATCGCTAGAGCGGATCATGTCCAGCAGACATTTGATAAATCGGTCCCTAAGTGCTATTGCATTGTCTTTTTATTGTGCATTTGTTTATTATGCAAATCTACTGTATTTGCTGGTCCTTTCAACTGTGGCCAGTTAGGGCTAGCTGTAAATAATATTTATGTAGTATGTAGCGGTTTCAGGCAAACAGCAGCATACATATGTTTGAATATGTGCCCCATCCTCTACAGAGAGTAGAACAAGCACATTTTCAGGGTTTGTTTTTTTTGTTAAAAATAATTGTTATTGATTTTTTCAAAAACAGAATAACATATACAATTACAAGATTATGTCACGATCCATTATGCACGATACATATAACTAATATTTAAATCAAACAGGTATCATTCAAAGGCACAAAAAAATGATGTATTTGTCCGTGCTCATAATGTGTACAGCACAATTGCAACAATCTATGTAATTACATGACATAAAATAAAATTGGTTAACCCTGGGATGAGCAATATAGTAGTGGAACAATACATAATAAAATTCCCTATATTGCAAATTCTATACATAAAACTGAAACGATCCATCTTATTTTGTTGATGTAAGAAGCATTTATTTAATACCTATGTTGAGTTTAAGAGGCCATAAGAGTGTTAGTCACAGGTAGTCATCTGATTCTAGATTCAGTATACATAATCCAAGGTTCCCATAAATAAAGGAACTGCTCTTTCGTAACTAGTAAGTCGGCTGCCGTCCTACTACTTATTTGAAAGTAATATGCAATTTTGTTTTTGATGAGTTGAAAAGCAGGAACCACTGACTTCCAAAATTGGGCTATAATTAATTTAACAATAGTGCAGACAAGAAAAATAAATTTATTGATTTTCATGTTGAACCCAGGTAGTGGGTCATGAAGGAGAGCTTGGATAGGGGTCAAATCAATAGTTGTGTCAAGAATTTCACTCAGTAATTTAGAGGTTTGTATCCAGATATTGGAAACATGTTGGCAGTGCCACCACATATGTGGATAAGTCCCTGTTTCAACATATCCTCTTAAGCAGTTCCCTTTATTTGGGTCAGCAGTATGTATACGGGAAGGATGAAAATACCACCTAAATGCTACTTTCATATAGTTCTCTTTTAAATGAGCACAAATTGAGAACGAGGATCCTCTTTGCAATATAGTGTTCCATTTAACTGGTGACTATGTAAAATTAAAATCACTTTCCCATTTGTGCATAAAAGGAAGCTTGGTTGCTACAGATGGAGTTTTAAAAATTAAATATAATTTAGATATTGTGCCACGTGTGCATTTTGTGGTTAAACATAGCTGTTCAAGATATTTGTCAGTACCTTTAAAGTTTCTACCTATTACTTCAAACATTCTTGCTCTGAGTTGTAGATAATGAAACCAGCTAGGTCTATCCTGAACATTGAGTCCAGCATATCAGGTAAAGTCCATAAACGACTCTGTAGTGTGTCAGCAATGCTGTACAAACCTCTATTTGCCAATTTGTCATGGAGAGCGGTATCAAACGTAGTGGAAAAGGATACTAAAGGAGTCGCCCTGGACTTTTCTAACAATAGACGAAATTTCGCATTTAAGCAATCCCATAATGATATAGTATGAAAAATAGAGTAGAAAGTTCTCCAGATTAAGGGTCTATGAGTTTTACCAGACCATAGTAATTTGTAAATCATCATATCAGATTCTAATTATACCCATTGAATGTTATCTATTTGATTATGCCATAAAGTCGTTTGGGCCATCCTTGCTGCATAATAGTAAGCTAATATGTCCGGTAGTCCCATACCACCCCTCTTTTTACAACGACACAAAGTTTGTCTATTGACCCTTGTTTTTTCCCCCCTGCCATATAAAAGAAATGATATCTTTTTGTAGTTTGTTTAAAACTTTCTCTGGAACCGAGCAAGGAAGAGATCTAAATAAATATAACAATTTCAGGAGTTTAGACATTTTAACTGCAATTAGTCTACCATAAAGCGAGATGTTCAACTTCTCCCATCACTTAAACAAGCATTTTATCTGAGAAAACAAGGGCTGGTAATTAAGTTGATATAGGGAGTCTACTTTGTTCAGGAGAGATATTCCAAGATAGCACATTCCCTTTTCTACCCAAGCAAAATTAAAGTTAATCGCAATCATTTCTTAGTGTGTTGTAGCAAATTGATGCTAATGGCTTTACATTTATCATTGTTGATCTTGTAGTCTGACATTTTGGTGAACTTGTCAATAGTAGAGTAAATTAAGGGTAAGGAGATCATGGGTTTTGTATTGGAAAGAATAACATCGTCCGCGAACAAACTAATTTTATATTCATGGGAGTTCACATTGATACCTGCAATATCCGTGTTCTGGAAAATATAGGCCGCTAATGGCTCAATGCATAAAGCAAAAAGCAGTGGGGAGAGGGGATAGCCTTGCCTTGTCCCGTTTTAAATATTTATAGGCTTTGATTTGTACCCTGCTATTTTAACAAAAGCAGTCGGTTGGAAATAAATAGAGGAGATTGCAGCCCTAAATGTGCCTGTAATACCCATTGTTACCAATACCAAGTCCAAATAATTCCAATTGATGCGGTCAAATGCCTTCTCTGCATCCAGAGAAAGAAACAGAGAAGGCACTTTATTAACTGACGAATAATCCATGAAATCTATCACTTTTCAAATATTGTCTGGGGCTTCCCTATTAATTATAAATCCCACCTGGTCTGGGTGGATGAGTTTCGGCATTAAATTATTTAGTGTAGATGCTAGTATTTTGGAAAAGATTTTGATATCCTGGTTTATCAGAGATATCGGTCTAACAATGGACCCAATTCATTCAGGAACAGTTTATAGAATGTGCTGGAGTACCCATCAGGACCGGGCCTTATTAGGTTTTAAGTTTTATATGGTTTGTCTGACTTCCTGTAGGGTAATTGGAGAATTTAAGATAGCTAGATCGTCAGAGTCCAGTTTTGGTAAACTACATATTTGTAGAAAGTCCTGAGTGTTAGACGTGTGAGCATAGAGGGATTGGTAGTATGAAGCAAAGGTATCCGCAATAGTCTGTGGGTGGTTAGTAGTGGCTCTGTCAGTCTTTTGAAGTTAAATAGAAAAAATGATAATAGGAGTAAATTAGAAAGTTGCTTAAAATTGCATGCTCTTTCTAAATTACAAAAGAAAAAAATTGGGTACAGTGTCCCTTTAAGGTTGCCCTTTTGGAGTTTAGCGCTTGAAGTGTTGATGGGTTATGTGTGGAACAATGTTCAACCTTTAGTTGTCTTATTTCTTTCTTAAGTTTATCTATTAAAAGCTGTAAACTTTTTGTTTTATTAATATATTCCCTATTTAGTAACCCTTGTGTGACAGCTTTAAGAGCACCCCAGACAAATGAAGGTTTATTGACTGACCCGCAGTTCGTCTCTAAAAAGCTGCTTCTTTCTGTCTTCAAATTTTGTGTGAATAACTTGTCTCTAAATAATGCTGGATTAAGATTCCAATTTTTGTTTCTTAGAGGATCTATCAATCCAGTGAGATTAGTTAAAACTATGTTATGATCAGACCAGGCACTGCGAATAATACTACAAGTTACAACTAAAGGTGCTATAATCTGAATAACTAGAGTAAGATCAATTCTGGAATATACTTTATGTACTACTGAATAATAAGTGTAGTCTCTAGTTTTACCATTATGAGTTCTCCAACTATCTATCAGATTATGATCTAGTAAGAAGTAATATAGTATTTGTTTAGTGTTCCGAGAATGGGAGGTGAGTCTAGGCAATGATCTATCTATATCAGAGTCTGCAACTAAATTAAAATCGCCTCCTATAATAATTTAACGGTATTGTTTCCAATTTATCAGCAATTTGCTAATTTTAGATAGAAAAGGGTTTTGGGCTTCGTTCTGGGCATATATATATATTTCTGAATACGACGGGAGTATCATGTATTTTAGCTCTTACTATAATATAATGACCTTGTATGTCAGTAATAGTGTCGTCCTCTTTAAAATTGAGACTGTCATGGACAAGGATGGAGACTTCACACTTCTTTTTTTGACAGGTGGCATGAAATTGTGTAGAATATGCTTTATCCCAATATTTGGGTATTAAAATCTTAGTGAAGTGTGTCTCCTGCATAAAGACAATCGGCCAGATTATGAGTTTTGCGGTAAGAGGGTTGTGGTGCTAACTTGCACGTTATTGTCACTGCTCACTTACCTACAGCGATGGTATTACAGGTTTTTATAAACCCGGTGTTAAAAGTCAAGAAGTGAGCGTAGAGCAAAATTGTGCTCCATACCGCACTCCAGCGCTGCTTAAGTCAGCGGTGAGCTGGTTGTACGTGCTCGTGCATGATTTCCCCATATACATCAATGGGGAGAGCCGACTGAGAAAAAGTCTAACACCTGCAAAAAAGCAGCGTAAAGCTCTGTAACGCAGCCCCATTGATTCCTATGGGGAAACACATTTTATGTTTACACCTAACGCCCTCCCGCATCGCAAACACTAGTTAAATAGTATTAACCCCTAATCTGCCGTCCCTAACATCGCCGCCACCTACCTATATTTCTTTCATGTAATTAGCAAGAGTCCATGAGCTAGTGACGTATGGAATATACATTCCTACCAGGAGGGGCAAAGTTTCCCAAACCTTAAAATACCTATAAATACACCCCTCACCACACCCACAATTCAGTTTTTACAAACTTTGCCTCCGATGGAGGTGGTGAAGTAAGTTTGTGCTAGATTCTACGTTGATATGCGCTCCGCAGCAAGTTGGAGCCCGGTTTTCCTCTCAGCATGCAGTGAATGTCAGAGGGATGTGAGGAGAGTATTGCCTATTTGAATGCAGTGATCTCCTTCTACGGGGTCTATTTCATAGGTTCTCTGTTATCGGTCGTAGAGATTCATCTCTTACCTCCCTTTTCAGATCGACGATATACTCTTATATATACCATTACCTCTGCTGATTCTCGTTTCAGTACTGGTTTGGCTTTCTACAAACTTGTAGATGAGTGTCCTGGGGTAAGTAAATCTTATTTTCTGTGACACTCTAAGCTATGGTTGGGCACTTTGTTTATAAAGTTCTAAATATATGTATTCAAACATTTATTTGCCTTGACTCAGAATGTTCAACTTTCCTTATTTTTCAGACAGTCAGTTTCATATTTGGGATAATGCATTTGATTTAATCATTTTTTCTTTCTTTTTTTGGCACAAAAATTATTTTCCGTTTCTGGCGTCATACGTGTCGCCGGAAGTTGCGTCATTTTTTTACGTTATTTTGCGCCAAAGATGTCGGCGTTCTGGATGTGGCGTCATTTTTGGCGCCAAAAGCATTTAGGCGCCAAATAATGTGGGCGTCTTATTTGGCGCTAAAAAATAAGGGCGTCGCTTTTGTCTCCACATTATTTAAGTCTTATTTTTTCATTGCTTCTGGTTGCTAGAAGCTTGTTCTTTGGTATTTTTTCCCATTCCTGAAACTGTCATTTTAAGGAATTTGATCAATTTTGCTTTATATGTTGTTTTTTCTCTTACATATTGCAAGATGTCTCACGTTGCATCTGAGTCAGAAGATACTACAGGAAAATCGCTGTCTAGTGCTGGAGCTACCAAGCTAAGTGTATCTGCTATAATTTTTGGTATCTGTTTCTCCAGCTGTTGTTTGTATTGCATGTCATGACAAACTTATTAATGCAGATAAAATTTCCTTTAGTACTGTTACATTACCTGTTGCTGTTCCGTCAACATCTTATTTTCAGAGTGTTCCTGATAAACATAAGAGATTTTATTTTTTTAAATCCATTAAGAAGGCTATGTCTGTTGTTTCTCCTTCTAGTTTACATAAAAGTCTTTTAAAACTTCTCTTTTTTCAGATGAATTTTTAAATGAACATCATCATTCTGATACTGATAATGGTTCTTCTGGTTCAGAGGTTTCTGTCTCAGAGGTTGATGCTGATAAATCTTTGTATTTGTTCAAGATGGAATTTATTCGTTCTTTATTTAAAGAAGTATTAATTGCATTAGAAATAGAGGATTCTGGTCCTCTTGATACTAAATCTAAACGTTTAAATAAGGTTTTTAAATCTCCTGTAGTTATTCCAGAAGTGTTTAAATCTCCCTGATGCTATTTCTGAAGTAATTTCCAGGGAATGGAATAATTTGGGTAATTCTTTTACTCCTTCTAAACGTTTAAGCAATTATATCCTGTGGCATCTGACAGATTAAGAGTTTTTTGGGACAAAATCCCTAAGGTTATGGGGCTGTCTCTACTCCTGCTAAATGTGCTACTATTCCTACGGCAGATAGTACTTCATTTAAGGATCCTTTAGATAGGAAAATTGAATCCTTTCTAAGAAAAGCTTACTTATGTTTAGGTAATCTTCTTAGACCTGCTATATTTTTAGTGGATGTTGCTGCAGCTTCAACTTTTTGGTTAGAAGCTTTAGCGCAACAAGTAACAGATCATAATTTTATAGCATTATTATTATTCTATAACATGCTAATAATTTTATTGGTGATACCATCTTTTGATATCATTAGAGTTGATGTCAGGTATATGTCTCTAGCTATTTTTAGCTAGAAAAGCTTTATGGATTAATCTTGGAATGCTGATATGTCTTCTAAGTCAACTTTGCTTTCCCTTTCTTTCCAGGGTAATAAATTATTATCTCAACTGTTCTGGAAGGAAGGGAACTTTTTTACCAAAGGATAAAAAATCTAAGGTAAATTTAGGTCTAATAATCATTTTCGTTCCTTTCCTTACAATAAGGAACAAAAGCCTGATCCTTCATCCTCAGGAGCGGTATCAGTTTGGAAACTATTTCCAGTTTGGAATATATCCAAGCCTTATAGAAAACCTATAGCCAGCTCCTAAGTTCCCATGAAGGTGCGGACCTTATTCCAGCTTAGCTGGTATGGGGCAGATTACGTTTTCTTCAAAGAAATTTGGATCAATTCCGTTTCTCAATTTCTGGTTTCAGAACATTGTTTCAGAAAGGTACAGAATTGGCTTCAGTTAAGGCCTCCTGCTAAGAGATTTTTTTCTTTCCCGTGTCCCAGTTAACACAGCAAAGGCTCAGCATTTCTGAAATGTGTTTCAGATCTAGAGTTGGCTGGAGTAATTATGCCAGTTCCAGTTCTGGAACAGGGGCTGGGGTTTTATTTTATCTCTTCATTGTACCAAAGAAGGTCAATTCCTTCAGACCAGTTCTGGATCTATCAATATTGAATCGTTATGTAAGGATACCAACATTCAAGATGGTTACTGTAGGACTATCCTGCCTTTTGTTTAGCAAGGGCATTATATGTCTACAATAGATTTACAGGATGTGTATCTGCATATTCCGATTCATCCAGATCACTTTTAGTGTCTGAGATTCTCTTTTTAGACAAGCATTACCAGTTTTGTGGCTCTACCGTTTGGCCTAGCCTCAGTTCCAAGAATTTTTTTCAAAGGTTCTCGGTGCCCTTTTTTCTGTAATCAGAGAACAGGGTTTTGGTATTTCCTTATTGGACGATATCTGGGTACTTGCTCAGTCTTCTCATTTTCGAAGAATCTCATACGAATCGACTTGTGTTGTTTCTTCAAGTTCATGGTTGGAGGATCAATTTTCCATTCAGTTCATTGATTCCTCAGACAAGGGTAACCTTTTTAGGTTTCTAGATAGATTCAGTGTCTATGACTCTGTCCTTGTCAGACAAGAGAAGTTTAACATTGATATCAGCTTGTCAAAACCTTCAGTCACAATCATTCCCTTTGGTAGCCTTATGCATGGAAATTTTAGGTCTTAAGACTGCCGCATCAGCTGCGATCTCCTTTGCTCATTTTCACATGCGACCTCTTCAGCTCTGTATTCTGAACCAATGGTGCAGGGATTACTCAAAGATATCTCAATTAATATCTTTAAACCGATTATACGACACTCTCTGACATGGTGGACAGATCACCATCGTTTAGTTCAGGGGGCTTCTTTGTTCTTCCGACCTGGACTATAATCTCAACAGATGTAAGTCTTACAGGTTGGGGAGCTGTGTGGGGGTATCTGACGGCACAAGGGGTTTGGGAATCTCAGGAGGTGAGATTTCCGATCAATATTTTGGAACCCCGTGCAATTTTCAGAGCTCTTCAGTCTTGGCCTCTTCTGAAGAGAGAGTTGTTCATTTGTTTTCAGATAGACAATGTCACAACTGTGGCATACATCAATCATCAAGGAGGGACTCACAGTCCTCTGGCTATGAAAGAAGTATCTCGAATTTTGGTTTGGGCGGAATCCAGCTCCTGTCTAATCTCTGCGGTTCATATCCCAGGTATGGACAATTGGAAAGCGGATTATCTCAGTCGCCAAACGTTGCACCTGGGCGAATGGTCTTCACCCAGAGGTATTTCCTCAGATTGTTCAAATGTGGGAACTCCCAGAAATAGATCTGATGGCTTCTCATCTAAACAAGAAACTTCCCTGGTATCTGTCCGGATCCCGGGATCCTCGGGCGGAGGCAGTGGATGCATTATCTCTTCCTTACAAGTGTCATCCTGCCTATATCTTTCCGCCTCTAGTTCTTCTTCCAAGGGTATTCTCCAATATTCTAAGGAATGCTCGTTTGTCCTGCTGGTAGCTCCAGCATGGCCTCACAGGTTTTGGTATGCGGATCTTGTCCGGATGGCCTCTTGCCAGCTGTGGACTCTTTCGTTAAGACCAGTCTTTCTGTCTCAAGGTTCTTTTTTCCTTCAGGATCTCAAAACCTTAATTTTAAGGTGTGGAGTTTGAACGCTTGATTCTTGGTCAAAGAGGTTTTTCTGACTCTGTGATTGATACTATGTGACAGGCTCGTAAATCTGTATTTAGAGAGATATATTATAGAGTCTGGAAGACTTATATTTCTTCAGGATGGTTTAGATAAAGGTTTGTCCGCAAGTTTCTTGAAAGACAAATCTCTGCTCTTTCTGTTCTTTTTCACAGAAGGATTGCTAATCTTCCTGATATTCATTGTTTTGTACAACCTTTGGTTCGTATAAAACTTGTCATTAAGTCAATTTCTCCTCCTTGGAGTTTTTGAATTTGGTTCTGGGGGCTCTTCAAGCTCCTCCTTTTGAACCCATGCATTCTTTGGTCGTTATATTACTTTCTTGGAAACTTTTGTTTCTTTTGGCCATCTCTTCTGCCAGAAGAGTCTCTGAATTATCTACTCTTTTTTGTGAGTCTCCTTTTCTGATTTTGCATCAGGATAAGGCGGTGCTGCGAACTTCTTTTGAATTTTTTACCTAAGGTTGTGAATTCTAACAACATTAGTAGAGAAATTGTGGTTCCTTCATTATGTCCTAATCCTAAGAATTCTAAGGAGAAATCATTGCATTCTTTGGATGCTGTTAGAGCTTTGTAATATTATGTTGAAGCTACTAAGTCTTTCCGAAAGACTTCTAGTCTATTTGTCATCTTTTCCGGTTCTAGAAAAGACCAGAAAGCTTCTGCCATTTCTTTGGCATCTTGGTTGAAATCTTTATTTCATCATGCCTATGTTGAGTCGGGTAACACTCCACCTCAAAGGATTTCAGCTCATTCTACTAGGTCAGTTTCTACTTCCTGGGCGTTTAAGAATGAAGCTTCGGTTGATCAGATTTGCAAAACAGCAACTTGGTCCTCTTTGCATACTTTTACTAAATTCTACCATTTTGATGTGTTTTCTTCTTCTGAAGCAGTTTTTGGTAGAAACGTTCTTCAGGCAGTGGTTTCAGTTTGAATCTTCTGCTTATGTTTTTTCATTAAATTTTATTCTGGGTGTGGATTATTTTCAGCAGGAATTGGCTGTCTTTATTTTATCCCTCCCTCTCTAGTGACTCTTGTGTGGAAAGATCCACATCTTGGGTAATCATTATCCCATACGTCACTAGCTCATGGACTCTTGCTAATTACATGAAAGAAAACATAATTTATGTAAGAACTTACCTGATAAATTCATTTCTTTCATATTAGCAAGAGTCCATGAGGCCCGCCCTTTTTTGTGGTGGTTTTGATTTTTTTGTATAAAGCACAATTATTCCAATTCCTTATTTTATATGCTTTCGCACTTTTTTCTTATCACCCCACTTCTTGGCTATTCGTTAAACTGAATTGTGGGTGTGGTGAGGGGTGTATTTATAGGCATTTTAAGGTTTGGGAAACTTTGCCCCTCCTGGTAGGAATGTATATTCCATACGTCACTAGCTCATGGACTCTTGCTAATATGAAAGAAATGAATTTATCAGGTAAGTTCTTACATAAATTATGTTTTATTAACCCCTAATCTGCCGCCCCCAACGTCACTGCCACTATACTAAATTTATTAACCCCTAAATCTAAGTCTAACCCTAACACCCCCTAACTTAAATATAATTAAATTAAATCTAAATAAAACCTACTCTCATTACCTAAATAATTCCTATTTAAAACTAAATACCTGTAAAATAAACCCTAAGCTAGCTACAATATAACTAATAGTTACATTGTAGCTAGCTTAGGGTTTATTTTTATTTTACAGGCAAGTTTGTATTTATTTTGAATAGGTAGAATAGTTACTAAATAGTTATTAACTATTTACTAACTACCTAGCTAAAATAAGTACAAATTTTACCTGTAAAATAAAACCTAACCTGCCTTACACTATCACCTAACCTTACACTACAATTAAATAAATTACCTAAATTAAATACAATTAACTAAATTAAATAAAATTACCTAAATTACAAAAAAACAAATACTTAATTACACAAAATAAAAAAAATTACAAGATATTTAAACTAATTACACTTAATCTAATAGCCCTATCAAAATAAAAAAAGCCCCCCCCCCCAAAAAAAAAAAACCTAGCCTATACTAAACTACAATAACCCTTAAAAGGGCCTTTTGCGGGGCATTGTCCCAAATAAATCAGCTCTTTAACCTATAAATAAAAATACAAACAACCCCCCAACAGTAAAACCCACCACCCACACAACTAAGCCCCCAAATAAAACCCTAACTAAAAAAACCTAAGCTCCCCATTGCCCTGGAAAGGGCATTTGGATGGGCATTGCCCTTAAAAGGGCATTTAGCTCTATTGCAGCCCTAACCTAAAAATAAAACCCACCCAATAAACCCTTAAAAAAAACCTAACACTAACCCCTGAATATCCACTTACAGTTTTGAAGATCCAACATCCATCCTCAACAAAGCCAGGAGAAGTCCTCATCGAAGCAGCAAGAAGTCCTCAACGAAGCCGAGAGAAGTCTTCATTCAAGCCGGGAGAAGTGGTCCTCCAGACGGGCAGAAGTCTTCATCCAGACGGCATCTTCTATCTTCATCCATCCGGCGCGGAGCAGGTCCATCTTCAAGACATCTGACGCGGAGCATCCGACGCGGAGCATCCTCTTCTTCCGACGAGTCCCCGACGAATGAAGGTTCCTTTAAGCGACGTCATCCAAGATGGCGTCCCTTAGATTCCGATTGGCTGATAGAATTCTATCAGCCAATCGGAATTAAGGTTGAAAAAATCCTATTTGCTGATGCAATCAGCCAATAGGATTGAACTTCAATCCTATTGGCTGATCCAATCAGCCAATAGGATTGAACTTCAATCCTATTGGCTGATCCAATCAGCCAATAGGATTGAACTTCAATCCTATTGGCTGATCCAATCAGCCAATAGAATGCAAGCTCAATCCTATTGGCTGATTGGATCAGCCAATAGGATTTTAGTTTAATCCTATTGGCTGATTGCATCAGCCAATAGGATTTTTCAACCTTAATTCCGATTGGCTGATAGAATTCTATCAGCCAATCGGAATCTAAGGGACTCCATCTTGAATGACATCACTTAAAGGAACCTTCATTCGTCTGGTAGTCGTCAGAAGAAGAGGATGCTCCGCGTCGGATGTCTTGAAGATGGACCCGATCCACGCCAGATGGATGAAGATAGAAGATGCCGTCTGGATGAAGACTTCTGCCCGTCTGGAGGACTGTCAGGGTTTTCCCTGTTTTGTTTGCCATGTGCTGCTGGCAGCCATTTTACTCACCTCTCTTCCTGACTATGGTGCATTGTGAGGGATGCTGCTCATTTCCTGCACTTCCTTTTATGGCCAGACTGGTGTGCATCATCCATGTGAGACAGGATGCAGTCTCAGAATTGTGATGTCATCACTTATTATTTAAAGGGCCTCTGTTCAGTATGCTTTGCCTTTGCGTTGTCTCAGACCTGTTTGTGAGAGTTCCTGTGTATTACCTGGCTGCCTGATGTCCTTCCTGGTTCCTGGTCTCTGGTTTGTTCCTGACTCTGCTGTTTTCCTTGTTCCTGATTCCGGCTCGTCTGACTATTCGCTTTGGCTCCTGACTTGGCTTGTCTAACTACCAGCTCTGGTTTTGACTCCTGGCTTGTTATTTGACTTGTGGACTTTTTATTATTTTTTGCTATTAATACAGGTGTGATTATTTTTGCACTTCTCATCTCAGTCTGATTCCTGGCACCCTGACAAGGACCACTTCTCCCGGCTTGAATGAAGACTTCTCCCGGCTTCATTGAGGACTTCTTGCTGCTTCGATGAGGACTGATTTCTCCCGGCTTTGTTGAGGATGGATGTCGGATCTTCAAAACTGTAAGTTGATCTTCAGGGGTTAGTGTTAGTTTTTTTTAAGGGTTTATTGGGTGGGTTTTTTTAGGTTAGGGCTTTGGGCTGCAATAGAGCTAAATGACCTTTTAGGGCAATATCCATCCAAATGCCCTTTTCAGGACATGGGGGGCTTAGGTTTTTTAGTTAGGATTTTATTTGGGGGGTTTGGTTGTGTGTGGGTGGTGGGTTTTACTGTTGGGGGGTAGTTTGTATTTTTTTTACAGGTTAAAGAGCGGATTTCTTTGTGGGAATGCCCCGCAAAAGGCCAGTTTAAGGGCTATTGTTAGTTTAGTTTAGGCTAGGGTTTTTTTTATTTTGGGGGGGGGGATTTATTTTGACAGGGCTATTAGATTAGGTGTAATTACTTTAAATATCTTGTAAAAAAATATTTTGTGTAATTTAGTGTTTGTTTTGTAATTTAGGTAATTTTATTTAATTTAGTTAATTGTATTTAATTTATTTAATTGTATTTAATTTAGGTAATTTATTTAATTGTAGTGTAAGGTTAGGTGTTAGTGTAAGGCAGCTTAGGTTTTATTTTACAGGTACATTTGTACTTATTTTAGCTAGGTAGTTAGTAAATAGTCAATAACTATTTACTAACTATTCTACCTAGTTAAAATAAATACAAACTTGCCTGTAAAATAAAAATAAACCCTAAGCTAGCTACAATGTAACTATTAGTTATATTGTATCTAGCTTAGGGTTTATTTTACAGGTAAGTATTTAGTTTTAAATAGGAATTATTTAGGTAATGATAGTAGGTTTTATTTAAATTTATTTTAATTATATTTAAGTTAGGGGGTGTTAGGGTTAGGGTTAGACTTAGATTTAGGGGTAATAAATTTAGTATAGTGGTGGCGACGTTGGGGCGGCAGATTAGGGGTTAATAAATGTAGGTAGGTGGCGGCGATGTTAGGGGCGGCAGATTAGGGCTTAATAATATTTAACTAGTGTTTGCGAGGCGGAAGTGCGGCGGTTTAGGGGTTAATTATTTTATTTTAGTGTTTGCGATGCGGGAGGGCCTCCGTTTAGGGGTTAATAGGTAGTTTATGGGTGTTAGTGTACTTTTTAGCACTTTAGTAATGTGTTTTATGTTACAGCTTTGTAGTGTAAAACTCATAACTACTGACTTTAGAATGCGTTACGAATCTTGACGGGATAGGGTGTACCGCTCACTTTTTGGCCTCCTAGGAAAAGCTTGTAATACCGGCGCTATGGAAGTCCCATAGAAAAAAGACTACAGTATATGCAATTTGCGTAAGTTGATTTGTGGTAAGTAAGACCAAAAAAGTGTGCGGTGCCCCTAAACCTGCAAGACTTGTAATACCAGCGGTAGTGAAAAATCAGCGTTCTAGTCGTATGTGTGAATTCAGAGATCTATACGTATCTATGGCCTTGCGTCTCTTTACTTTAGAGTGTGACCCTCTAACATTGTGCGAGATAACATTTATCAACATTTTGTAGAAGTAGTTGGCAAGAGGAAGAACATTGTGAAAAGAAAAAAAATAGTAAATAGCTCATGGATGGATGACTATGTGATCGTGACCTATTGAAGGAACAAATAAGAACAATACAAACAGATATGGTAACCGTAACATATTACATATAACCAAAAAATAATTACACCTGATTGTCGGGTACAACAACAAAAAAACAATGGGTAACCAGACATCACCCATAAGATAGGTAATTAAAAGTGGACTCAGCGGAAAGGGAGGGTAAGGAAGGAGAAGAAGGGGAGAAAAAAAAAAGTATTATAAGTATTACCAAACTTGTAATATAAGCTGATGAACATTTGTAGTTAGTGTGATTCACCATTAACTATCTCAAAGAGGGAGATCATGTGTACTCAAGACATAGCAAGTGAAACCTGGAAAATCTGATGGAATATCCTCAAGTAGGATTAACAGAGTTTTGTCTGGGCTTAGAATTCTTTCCGGTTCTGCTTACTGGTGTCCAGTCGCGTGCGATGGCCTTGTGCTTTGGTTTGGGAGAGGTAGATGTCTCCGGTGTCGCTTTTTCGAGATGTAGTTTGTCCAGAATGGCTTGTCCTTCAGACAGTGATGAACAGTGTTAGGTTGTTCTATCGTACATAAAGATAAGCTTAAATGGGAATCCCCATCTGTTCCTTATTTGAGCCTTGATCAGAACTGATACAATAGGTTTAAGCTCTTGTCTTCTCCTGAGAGTAGTGGGTGATAGATCTGTGAACAACTGCAGGGTATGTCCTTCAGAGGTAACTTTAGGTAGTCTGTGTACTGCTTGCATGATTTGATCTTTGACATGAAAGTAGTGAAGTTTTGTACTCACATCTCTCGTTCCTTTAGGGGTTGGGGGTTTAGCAAGCGCCCTATGTATTCTGTCCATAAGTAATAAAGACTTATCCATCTCTGGTAACATTTGCTGAAAAAGCTGTGTAATTACTTCAGATAAGTTATTATAGGATTCAGGAAGATTGCGGATTCTAATATTTGATCTTCTGGATCTGTTTTCAAGATCTTCCAAGGAGTCTTCCAGTTTGTGAATCTGTTCTTGTTGAAATTGTATGGTAGATTGTAAGTTAGGTATTTCGTCAGAGATATCATCAACTCTTTCTTCCAATGAAGCAGTACGGTCACCAATATTAGAAATGTCCTGCTTCAACTCTTAAAGTGCAGCCCTCATCTCCTCATTTAAGAGTTGTTTAATCTGTTTCAGGAGCTCCACATTTGTGGATTCTAGAGAAGATGAAGGTGATGGACTCATAGCTGAAGAAGATAAGAGGTCCCCTTCCATAGAGGCGTCTAATTCTGGCTGTTTTTTCTTAAGTTGCGACTTCGAGAGGCATTCTTTGAAAGATTAATTGCGTCCCTTCATCTTGAGCGAATATGCTGTGTTAGTTTGTGAAGCAATGTATTTCTCTGTCTGAGCAAAGCTGCGTGACCAGTTTGGTGAGCTTCAGATTAAGTGCTTAGAAAGGAAAGCTTGCTGAGTCCACATTGGTGTTAAAGCTTCAGTGCTACTTCGCAACAACGGTTATGAATTCAAGTGTTCCTTGTAGGAAGGGTGTCTGAGGGGGGAAGGGTGCCAGTTCTGAGGGTTGCCAAACACACTTCCCACAGAATCCGAGACCTTCAGCAAAAACTCAGATCAAGGGTGGAAAAAAGATATTTTATCAAAGTCCTCCCAACTATGTTAGGCACCCACTCAGATATGTTATTTCAGCTGCACATGTAAACTGATAGAGATATTAATAAATCTTTTCCTTAATCCGTAGCTTTCTCTCAGATCATCATTAACGGAGCTGTAAATCTTCTGGCAATACTCCGCTCCCCAGGGAAGCTGTCCTCACAGGATGATTGCGGAAACGGTGCTCAGGATATGACCCACCAACACTGGGGTTAGCGGGAAAAGGGAGGGGAGAGAGTAATGCCGTATAATAGAAAAGTTAGATGTACAGCTTTATTTGCTGGAATAAAGACTCATTCTCTTTTATTGTTATTGGATTAATGTAAGTGCTTGTAAGTCTGGAAGCTGGAGGACCTATATACCATAGGTAATAGTTGGGCCTCTTATACATGAAACCCTTTCTGGAAGTAAAGTCTTGAGAGCCCACTGTATGCCTGTCTTTATACACTGTACTTTCTATATTTTGGGACTACTCTGAATGATTATAGACCCCAAGTAGCCGTTGTGTGGTATCCGGATG